>NC_080390.1:3183014-3348535 GCF_028751815.1 Salvia miltiorrhiza | reverse complement strand
CGGAACTTATTACCTAATGCGTGCCGCGTGGACTCAGCGGACTGATACTAAAGTCAAGTATCAGTTAAACATTCTTCCTCGGACTGAACTTCCAACGTTCAAAGGAAGCCACGTACTACAAAAAGTACAGCCGCATTAAATGCAGAGATCTCAGGATCATCCCTCTCTACAGAGGTCATTCCTATTTGGTGGCTACTTTATCAGAGACGTCACATCTCCTGCTCTTCAACATAGTCGTTCTCACCAAAACAGGAACCTCGAAGATTGAAGCCTCAGCCCAAATTCGAAAAGCTCTCCAACGGAAGAAATCTTGAAGACGTTCTCCGCCAACGGATCTATTCAAGACCTCTCCTATAAATAGCGCTCGAGGATCACTTCAATCTTCACCGATTCTACAACACAAGGTGATGCTCTGCCAAAATTGCGACTCAGCCCAAAGCTTAACTTCTCCAAAGCTTGAATCGATGAAGAGAATACCAAAGCCAAAAATCAGTCATCGCTGATTACACAAATTCTCTTAGACCTTAGGCAAACCTCTGTTCACCAGAAGCCTAGGTCAAACTAGCTCCAAAGAGTTTGTTCTTTGAAGTTCAGTTGGCATGATTTCAAACCTCCCTTCGAGATAGAATCGAGTGTTTGAGTGAAAAGGAGTTCAGGAAGGTACTCTGACTCCGTGAGATCCTAGTGCAAGGTCGTGCTAGGATGTGAGAATCCAACGCGAGGTGAAGTGTTGGTACTGAAGAGTGGAATCTTCAGTGGTACGGTTGTGTGCACCCGGCAAGCACACGGTTCGGTTTGCAGTGCACCAGTTTAACACTTGCGGAGTGGATTGTTGGTCTGATCAACCGACCGTGGATGTAGGAAGTGTTTTCCGAACCACGTAAAGTCTCTGTGTTATTTACAGCTTTCAGTTTTACATTCTTACTTGTGTTCTTACTTTTGATAAACTGAATTCTGATTAACTGCAAAGAGAAACCTAAGACTAACAACGTGCTCAACCGAGGCTATTACGAAACAAAGTTATTTTCGCTGCGTATGTTATCAGTCTGACTGATCTATCCTCTGATAGTCAGGAAGACTTGTAACATCTCTATCTTAGCAAACTCGACTGAAGCCTTAACGTGCATCAGTTAAGTTCGAGTGACTTAACTGATAACTCCTTACTGAAGAGTATTTCAGTATCAGTCGTCAATCCTGTTTGGTCAAAACTCATTTCTGTTAACAGGTGTCTTGTTTGGTTGTAAAGTTTCGTTTTGATCTCTATCTCGAGATCCCTCTGTTTTAGTGGAGAAAAATAGCTCACAGGTGTATTCCCCACCCCCCATACACATATTCGAGACCCTCCGGACCTAACATTGCATCAAAGAACATTCATGAACATGCCAGGCATCTGGAGATCTTTGCAGATGTTTGTCAACAAGAAGGATTGGTGCTATCTGAAAAGAAGGCAGTCATGGCAACCCAGAAGATGGAGTTTATGGGAATCGAGATCGATGAGACTGGATAATTCTGTAAGATCATATTGTGGAAAAAGTCCAAAAATTTCCAGAGGATCTCAAGGAGAAAAAACAGCTCCAAAGCTTTCTTGGAGTTGTTAACTTTGCAGGGATGTTCATCAAAAACTTTGCAGAACATAGGAAAATCTTCAGTCCTCTACTGAAGAAAGATGTTCCATTCATATGGAAGGAGGAACATCGCGAGGGTATGAAAAAGCTAAAAGAGATTTGCAAAAATCTCCCAAAGCTTTCAATACCACAGGATGAGGACGAACTAGTCCTATACATCGACGCGAGTGATTTTTGGTGGGCAGATGTTCTCACTAAGATCACCCCTTATGGAGAGAAACCATGCAGATACTGTAGTGGTCTCTTTTCTGATAGTGAGGCTGTGCGATGGCACATCAACGAGAAGGAGTTCTATGCAGTCAGAATAGCGTTCAAGAAATGACCGCTATTTTTACTTGCAAAGAAATTCAGTTTGAAAGTCGATAACACTAACGTTGAGGCTTTCTTAACCAAGAAAATAGAATCTAAACTTGAAAAGGCTAGATTACTTAGATGGCAAGCTGAATGTCAATATTATGATTTTGATATTGTCATTCTGAAATCTGATGATAATGTTCTTGCAGATTTCCTAACAAGGGATGGAGCCAACTGAGGTTGACGCCATCATTATAAACCAGAGGCAGCTCCAAGAAAACATGGAGATGCTACAACAGGAATGGCAGGAGTGTGTACTCCATGTCAAACAAGCTGGAAGGAGACAGTCGGCTGATGAAGCCAAAGTGTCTGACCGCATACGTAAATGCCTTAAGAAGATGATAAATCTTTATAAAACAACCAAGAACCGCTCCTTCGCGCAATCAGAGAACCTCTGATTAAATAAGGTATTACCGTACAGGGTGGATTACCTGTAGCAGGGGATTCAAGTACACCCTAGCACAAGTCCTGAGGATATGGCCTCCGAGCCATAAACTCAAGGAAAAAATGATGTTAAGGGTTCACACCCTGAAGCGTCATGTCAACCCACCACCTCAGGGGAAAAAGAGGGAGAGATCAACCTTAGGCCAACGACAAGCAAATCTAAGGCTGATACTGACTTTCTTGAAGTATCTCCAAGTTGGCAAGTTTACCAGTCCAGATGGGAGTAACTTAACACCAGAAGGGGTATTAATCCGGGAAACAGCCGGGTTGATGTCGGGGAAAAATATCCTCGAGTGTGGATGACTACCGGAGCCAATCCACAAGATGTCAATAAATGGTATGAATTTGGGGCACTGGCCTCAGTTTATACTATTTCCCCGGCATTCAACGAAATCAAGGGTCTACCAAGGTGGATTCACGAAATAGTCTACGATGCCTGGGCAAACAACGAGTCCCTCAAACGAGGGGATGTTTTGGAACTGTATTTCTTCAGTGCAGCGCCAGAGCCTGCAGGAAAGGGCAACCATGAGGCTTTCTATTTTATAAAGCTTCGACGGCCCGACAATCAAGCCTTGAACCGGATCAAGGCTCTTGACTATCAGTCCTCTATTGTCGCCACATTTACAGAAGATCAAATTTTCACAAGGCGAGCATGGGGATTATGGGTCTGTCTCACAGAGATGGACAAAGTTAAGTCCAGATTCAAGTTCTCTCAGAATTCGAATTTGGGATCATTCCTGTTAAACACCATGACAGGAACTACCACCAAGTATGCCGAAAAAGCCTTTGAAGAAAAGAGGCTAACACTTTGGCAAAACAAGATCGCGAGGAGAAAATAGGTTCGTCGCAAGTTTTGTAATATGGCTCACTTGGGCCATTGGAATGAGCACGTCTGCATGGAATGTTCCACGCAGAAAGAACCGGAGTTTACCAAGGGTTTCCTTCCGAAACCCGATAAGAAAAGTTCCGGTCTGACGAGTATGAGGAGCACAAGACTCCGCGTGGAAGAGCACCTCGGGCACCAAAAAACTAAGATGCCTGACAAAGAAAAGGGAGTCATGTGACTCGGAACAAGAGGACCACCCACTAAACAAAAAACAACAAAAGTGGGTGGAAGAGAATGCAGACTAATTACCCACTGACAGAAAAGATGAAAGTGGGGAATTCTACAGGAGATCCACTCACCAAAAGGCAGAAGACAATGTTGAGTGGAAGAAAAAGCAGTTGTTCCCTACCAACAATTATCACAAAAAGATAAAAGGAAGGTTCAGCTCCATGTGAAGGCACTAGCTGGTGTCGGCAGTCATAACCGACAAAGGAAGGTGGCAGTCACAATCTATGAGCTGGCCTTGATGGAAAGGAATCTGAGGCCAACCACCAAGACGTATAGTGGGCATCAGACCTCTATAAAAACCCAAGCTCTGGAGAGAATAAATCATCCGAAAATTCACAACACCTTCACACACACACTCTATCTCTAGAAATCTATCCTTTGTAATTTTAAATTTTATTTTTCAGTTTTTAGTTTTAGTTTTCCTTTATTATGTATATAAGTATTAGCTACTAATGAGTAGCTAAAACAAGTTTGTCTCCTCCCTTAGGGAGATTTTATGAAATTAATTAAATATTTTATAATTTCTCTTTAAATGCTTTGTTTTTGCTCAACTTTTCGGTTTAGTAAAAAATTTTCTTTTATTTTCCAATAAAATATTATACGTCGGAACTTAGTGAAGGAGGAAGGTTGCAACCATCCCTTGCGAGTGCATGGTTGGACGGAGCCTTGGGGGCAGACGGTCCGTAAAACGCAACAGGAATTGACTCCTGAAGAAGACTATTCGACTAAAGGTATAACGTTGGTTTATGTTTAGATTAATTTTGAAGTGTTTACGGAAGCATGTTGGGCCATATTATGTTAAATGCATGATTTTATAATTATAGAAAATGGGAAAAGGATTTTTCTGGCTAAATTGAAACTCGTGTGGGGTTTTGTGTTTATCAAAAATTGTAAGGGGTTGAAATGTTATTTCCATTAATATTGGTTTTGAGAAGTGTCCACAAGTCATCATCCTACCATGCGGAGTGTATTATGCATGGTGTAGGATATACTGAGCCCAAATTTAGTCAGCTATTTAACAAATTAGTACAATACATTTATGGTAAAAAAAATCGTTAGAACTTTGACTTTTACTAATTTGCCACCTATTTAACAAATTAGTACAATACATTTATGGTAAAAAAAAATTGTTAGAACTTTGACTTTTCCTAATTTGCCTATATTTACGGTTAAGATTAGATAGGTAAAATAGTATATCAGTTAATTAGCACTAATTAAATAGTCCATCAGTCCTATTACAAATGTCTCATTACTTTTGGGCATGAAGATTAAGAAATATGTAGAAAATAGATAAAATGGATTGATAGAAATTATTTAAATATTAGACATAGAGAGAAAATATATTGCCAAAAAAAAGAATGAAATATTTGTAATGAGGCGTCCTTTTATGGAAAGTGAAACATTTGTAATTGGATAGAGGGAGTATTACTCATTAATTAAAGGAAACTACTAAAAATTCCTAATATATATATATATATATAAGAGTTCATTGTGTGTAATATCACGAACTCTGCCCAAAATTCTTTTTTTCCATGAACTTTAAAAAATTCATTTTTTATCACGAACTTTGATAGTTGTTCAAATTTCTCACCGTTGAATTCTTGAATATTCAAAATTGACCCCTTCAAAAAATAAATTGCACAAAAACACCACTTATTGAGTTGAGGTGTATAGAAAGACCCAATTTTAAAACTATGTATCAAATTACTGTAATGAATTTGTTTTCTAATAATTATAAATCCTACGCATGCACGCTCTCGCTGAAAATGGTATCAGAGCGAGTTTTTTTATTGAGGAATTATATTATATTTAATAATTAATCATATGTGGGAGGAGAGTCTAAAGAAAACTATAGATCCAGACAACTGTCTCAGATGTAATGCATATAAGATTATTCAAGAACAATTTGATTAAAGGTACGAAGTTGGTTTATGTCTAGATATTGAAATTAAAGTTGTCTGGAAAAGTTTTGTCTATGTGCACGGAAGCATGTTGGGCTTTATTTTATGATTTTATAATGGTTTTATAATTGTAGAAAACTCATAAGGGTAATTTTGTCTGAATAAAATTTTGTGGGTTTTTTTTTTTGCAAAACTTCGAACATATGAGGTGGGTTTTTAATTGTTATGAAAGTTGGTATGAGAATTTTGAACAATTTTGGTAAATTATAATTGAACGTATATAGATTTTCTTGGTGATTTGTTATCGGATTACGAATTATACCTAGTGTTGTTTGGAAAAGCGAGAGAGAAAGGTAAAATTGAGAACACGAGAATCTGATTGCTGTTGTATTGCAAGTGAAGTAAGTGTGTTACAACGGGCGTATGCATGGCTATTTATAGATTACAAGCTAAGGGCAAAATAGTAAATTTAATGTTGAAACATGCGCCTCGCGTGGTCGAGGGCATAAAGGTAAACTTGCCCTTCAGGCGGGAGATTTCTCCGTTCTTTCTAGTGACTTCTCTGGCGAAAGTCATTCCTCTTATGCGGGCCGCTTCTCTGGCGGGTGTGGCTTCTCTGACGGAAGCCATTTCTCTGATAAGGCTCATTTCTCTGACGACACACGTTCCTCTGGCAAAGTCCGTTCCTCTGGTGAGGTTCGTCCCTCTGATAAAGCTCATTCTCTTGCTCTGCATATATTACTCCTCATCAAGTTTTAAAAGTTCATGATAATTTTTAGACTTTTCTAAATTTGTGGGAAAAATAATTTTTCGTCAAAATTTGTGATATTACACGCAATTAACCCTATATATAATATGTATAAATAATACTATTATGTCAATGAGGTTTAATTCAAGTGGCAAAACTTAGACACTCAAAGATTTTTTCTTAGAGGTCTTGTGTTCAACCCAGCTTGTGTGCGGTTAGTTTTCCCGCCTTTATGTGGATAGTGGTTTCCACCTTTGTGTGGAGTAAAAGTTTCGTCTCTGTGCGGATGACTTATTTGATTATATAATAGATACTTTTTGTATTTCTTTTTTAAAAAAAATAGCACTACTTTTATTGATTAATATGTGTACATAAATGGTATGTATAAGATGTTAAATTAAAAAATTTAATGTGTTGTTTCTTAATACATATTTCCGAGAAAAATAGATAGATGCCAATAAAAATAAAAATAAGCGATAGTTGGCAAATGAAGTTAGAAGAAGTTTGTTAGAGATGTATATCGGAAGATGAAAATATTTTAATATTCAGCTGATTAATTTTCACTTGAATTCCAAAGTTTGGAGAAATCAATCATATCCCCGGACGAAATGTAGTGCACATAAATTTCACAATCAAGAAAAAATATTTTTTTTTCCTTCTGAAAAAAGAAACGTAAATTACAGGTTCAAACGTCAATTAAATAAGAAAATTGTTATCCATGGACCATGCTTATTAAATAAACCCGGCCAACAGAAGTTAAAAGATTTTATAATATTTCCATAAATATGAATATATGATACTAGAAACTAAAAATAAATATTTACGCAATATTTTTCCAAGATATATAGTGTAGTCCACTTGATTTAGATTTTCATATTTAATTTAGTTGAATTTTAGCATTTATTACCATAGAAACAATTACTGAAGCCATTTGAATTTGTATTACTATGCTCGCGTAGAAATTTATTGGTGTTCAAAAGTTAGGCAGTACTGGTACAGAATGCAAAGCAAGCTGACTAAAATACAAGAATCGTTATTTCGTCCCCTTGGGATGGCCTAGTGGTTGGGGTGGTTGCCTGTTGTCCAAGAGGCCACAGGTTCGAATACTCTCGACCACAATTAACCACCATAGGTAGGGTGTGTGAGTGGTTTGTATTATTTATTTAGAAATTTCATCAAAAAAAAAAGTATCGTTGTTTCCTTAAAAAAAAAAAAAAAAAGTATTGTTGTTATTTGTGTGTTGGTCAATCGGTAATGGGTTAATACTTAAAATCAAAGGTTTTGGATTTGAAACGCATGTGGGGTAGCCTTTAAATTTCTTTATTTATTACTATTAATTTATATTTTTTTTAAAAAAGGCATCCTTGTTGCTAAAAGGAAGGTAAATGAAGAAGAACAAGTGTGTAGCAAAATTTACGGGAAATTATTAATAATACTAGTAAAATTATTTTACAATTAATAAATTATTCGTTAATAATAATAATTTTTTTAACTTGAAAACAACACTTATATTTTTGGATTAATCATATTTAATTTGTATCCCAATTAATTTTCAGTGTTTCTGAAAAATGTTCAAAACTTTCATTTCTATTACAAAACCTTCAACCCGTTTAAAAAATTTATATTCGTACCCTACCGAAATCCTATTAAAATACTTTTTACTACCAAGTCCTATTAAAAATATTTTTTTACTATTCGTTCTCATCTCAAAATCATATAATAATACTCACTAATTTCATAAACATCCACTAATTTCACGAACATGTTTAAATTTATAAAATATCAATTAAAAAAATGTAACAGTAATTGGCTATTTGTCTCAATAAAACTTCAAAAATCACAAAGCAAACATTAATAATAAATCATAAAAATTACAAAAGATTAAAAAAATAAATTAAATGAATAACGTTTGGAAATTAACAATCTATGAAATCCGTTTAAAAATTTTATACTTATATCAGTCTCAAATCCGATTATAAAATAATTTACTATCATTTCTTGTCTCAAACTAGTAATACTAATACTCGCCAAATATTGGGTTCAAGTATTCGAAACCGTTTAGAATTTAGGATTGTTGGTAGAATATGCCTCACTAAAACTTTTCAATTTAAGTCTCATTTTGATTCAGTTCTGACTCCACAATAGTGTCAATGCTTATCAAAGGAACTTCATGATCGGAGTGAAATACTCTTCCGGCTGATGGCTAAAACAACTGATCAATCAGAAGCGATCTTTATCCTAATACTTGCGCTTGTTAGGAATTGGTGGTTACTGAAAGCTCGTTTAAGTTAAGAAATGTTTATCTTGGAAGCATTTATATTAGACCTTGTGAAAAAGACTAAAAGTTAGTATTACATATTGAATATTTTATCATTAACCAAAGTGTATGATTTTTGGGGAAAAAGAAAGACAACAATGAGAATGAAAAAGAAAAAGAAAAAAAATCTATCATTAGTTTAAGGGAAAATTCAAGTTTGGATTTGAGATTTTCATATTTTGAGAGAGAGAGAAAGAGAGAGAATTATTATTAAAAATATAAAAATAAATAAATAATTATAAAAAATTATTCGATGGCATATTGGAAAGTTTAAAAAGTTAAGAAATAAAAATTCACAATATTCAACATATATGGGTGAATCACTATAGGATTTTGAATTATACAATGATACATAAAATATATCTAAAATATATATTACTCTCTATGTTGACGACAAGTGTTGTCTTTTTGCTATTTCGTCCATCCACAAATTGTGGTGTTTCCATTTTAGGAAATACACAATATTTACAAAAAAAATCATCTCATAACTATTTATTAATTACCTAACAATTCAATTTTAGTGAGACTATTTTTCTATATTAAGTCCTTGAGGGTCTCGAATAGGTGTATGAGGGAGGGGGAATACACCTATAGGCTATTTTAAATCGAAATCAAACTGACACAACCTTGTAAAACGAGTTTAGCAAAACTCAGGTTGGCGACTGATACCGAATACTCTTCAGTAAAGAGTTATCAGTTAAGTCAAAGACTTTAACTGATACACGTTAGGCTTCAGTCGAGTTTGTAAAACAGAGGAGTGTTATGAATCTTACTGACTATCCGAAGATTTATCAGTTAGACTAATAACATTGGCAGCGGAAAACTTTTCTTTCGAAATAGCCTTTGTGAATTAAACAAGTTGTCAAGATTTATGTTTCACTTTGCTATTAATCAGTTTCAGTTGTAAAGATGTCACAGCCCGCCCTAACTAGGGATAGTTAGGCCGAGTGATCCACGACTAGGGATGGGGTTAAAGAAGAAGGGGAAGAAAAGGGGCGTCATTTATAGCCGTAAAACTTACTCATCTTAATAAAACTCGTCATTTTTATTCATTAATACTCAATTGAAAACAGTCTATGAAAGACTGCATAAAAGTTAATTAATATCATTAATCGAGTTATACATCATATGCAACCATTCTCTTAAGACTCAAAGTATGACATAACATACTATAACATCAACAACATCTTGCAGCGGAAAGTAGCTAGACATATGTATGAAGACATATTCTAGACAGGTTAACTATTTATTAACAACCCTGGAGACTCCGCTCATTGCAGCACCATCATCACATCAGCTCAACCTGCACATTTAGAAAACATATGCAGGGCTGAGTACAAAAGCACTCAGTGGGCACGTATGCCTAGGTATAAAAATACATGTTTCAAAACTGTAAATTGTCATGCCATCATAATCAGTACAGCAAGGGAGTTTTTCGCTAAAAATGCCCAAGCTTACTAAGTTCATTTGTGATTCTTAAAGTTCGTCTGATCAGACTAAGTTCTTTTGTAATCTATCATATCTGAAACTGTGTGCCGGAGAGGTGGCCACCTCTCACGGTCACTTGACCGGCCAACCCGCTAGATGACTCACGGTCACTGGTGTACACTAGTCCTGGCAGGATAGCTATCAACTGCTCAGGACCCGAATTCGATTGCATCATTGGCAAAGCCAAAGCAGATAGATATCATACTAAAATTTAAACATTTTATGGCAAGACAATACTTGAAATAACTTTAACTCAAAGATTTTGTCATGAAATAACTTGCTCAAAGGTAGCATTAAACTCGTTTGATAGATATATAAAACTGAAATTAACAGTTAAATCATCTCATGCATTCATTCGTATAAGAGGCCTACGACAAGCAGGGGATCTCTATATACGTATAGTAAAAGTAATGCCCACCTCGTTGTGTCTCTGTATCAATGAGTAACGTCACTCTCTCCCTCAAGTCGTTACTTCCCAAAAGGACCTTCATCGTTATGAAGAATTGGTGAGAAGTTATAAAAGAAACCTCGATTAATAATCTAATCTCTTTTATGAAACATTAGTATCTCTAATGTTCATCTCTCTTGATTGTTAATCAATATAACAATTATTATCTCTCGTCATTACTCATTAATTATAACATCCTTATGTTATAATTAGCAGCGCTTCAATTAAAAGAAATATTTAACACATCGAAAAGTCCACTTTCTTAGCAGATCTATTCGCTCTCATCTCGTCTAATTAACCGATTAGAAAGTTAAACTTTCCATTAGGCATGTATTTGAGTCACGGGTCAACAAGAATTGACTATGCTCAAATTCTAATTTCACTAAAAATTTCGGCATGACCTATTCATATATAATGTCAGCCACGAGATTTCAACGCGTGAATCTCACTACGTGAACTCGTCTCTCGACTCAAAACTTAACATCTTGACATCTTTTCAACGCAAACCAAACAATTCAAAAACATCAAAACTCTTTATCAGTAAACTATCATTTATACTCGACACCAATTGTTCGAGTGTCAGATACCAACATTTATGTGCGTTAATCATAACTCTCACAACTCACACCATTTAGTCATATCGTATCATCCATCAAAACAAATATAATCAAGTTGTTTTCTAGAAAGTTTTGCTGTTTTTGTGTCATCTTTAAAAATTCATAACAACCAACTCAATCATCATAAACTCTCATACCAATTGATCTCAAAAACTTCATGAAGTGTAGTTCACTCTAAAAATGGTAGTTAACCAAAAAGGTTAAAGGTTTTTGGAGATATTGCTCTTTTAGTGCAGGCTGTCAAAGATTGACAGTTTCTGCCAATTTTGTTTAGGCCATTAGAAACCAAGGCAAACCTTAATAAAATTCCATCAAATTTAATCATCCAAAACTAAAGGTATCCTTGAAGATTTGGTTAAAATTTCACAAGAGAAAACGTTCATATGATCTGCCAAATAAACAATGAAACTCATACACTTTTACTGTTGGACAAATATGACAGCAGAACAGGGCATTTTTGAAATATTAAACTGCTCTGTTTCAGAGGTCATAAAAATCGAAATCTTATGTTTTTAGAAAAGTATTGAAGTCTAGTTTCGTTTAAAAAAAACGGTGATGCAAAATCCTTCATGGATTAATAGATATAAACGTTTTTGTGAAGTCTACCAATAGTTGACAGATTCTGTCAAGGATTTTTCAAAATATCTTTAAAATAGCAAACATCATCCAAAAGACATGAAATTTTGCAGCAACGAAATACACATATCATAGATAAACATACTAAAATTTCAGAGCCATCAAGCAATGAAAACTCATCGAAACATAAGCTTGAAACTGCTGTAAAATTTTGACAGAATTCCAGTTTTAATTTCGTTCAACAATTATCATCCATAAATTGTAAATCAATTAGCATGCTCATGTGATATCGTAGAACACATATACGCAATAATATTCATTATGCAACGTCTCAAACTTCACGAATTTAAATAATCATACTTTAAAAATTTATACAATTTTCGTGCTTGGAAAAATACGAATTTAATATATATCGATTCTAGCATACCCCTAAGCACAAATATCAAGTCAAAACGATCAAACAAAAATTGAAAGACAAGCTAATATGTGAAAAACGGGGCTGCCCTCATGGGTTTCATAGCTACGGTTCGTTCCGTTCTTACTCCCTTCATTAAACATGCTCAACATCTACCCAAGAACAACATACTAAAATTTCACGACGATCCGACGTCGTTTCAAAATAAAGTCGAGAATCGATGTTTTTCGACGTCGACGAAAATCGAAAAGAAAACCATCAAAACGTAGGTAGAGATCTTACCTACTTAGATACGTGATCGAAAAGATGATCGGCGCTCGTCTCGGTGCTCAAATCGGAGGTCAAAAGCTTGAGCTCAAACTAAAATGAAAATGGCGTGAACTAGTGTGTGTTTTAGGTGTTGTATGTGTGAGATTAAAGTGTGAGTGGAGTGTTTGGCTGATACAGCCGTATAATATGTGTGAGTGAGTGGGGTTGGGTGGTTGGTGGAGTGGTTAGGGTAGGGTAGGTTAGATAGTATATTATCCCACTTAGTCGTTAAATATCTCGTTTCGTCTCGTTTTAACGACTAACTACCCATATTCTTCGTTACTCGTCCTCTTAACTCCTACTCACTTTCATTACACTCGTAATTCTATATAAATATAGAAAACGCATGCTCGTTCTCGAAATTCTGATAAACAAGCTCGGTTCGTTTATCGAGAAATCCCAGTTTACTATTCACTCGTCGTCCAAAAATAAAAACTTTCATTATTGGACTCGTATCGAAAAACTAAGAATATTTCTCGACGACGTGCACGTAAAATTTTGAAAGTCGACAAAAAGACGAAATAGTCGTATTTTACTATTCATCGTCAAAAAGTCAAAAATTTCAAAAACGTCTTAACGGACTCAGATTTCACTTCCGAGTTCATCGTTCTCATTCAAATAATTATATCGAATTATTCAAATACTCAAACTCAACTACGGATTTAAAATCCCACATCATCCACACATCATCAAAAGAACATCCCAACGTCTTAAAAATAACAAGGGAACTTCACATAACTCCTCATCTCTTTACAAAGTAAATCAAACAAGGGATCTAAACCTTAATTACTCAAACTCAAGCAATTAATCACGTAATCAAAAGCCCGGGTATTACAAAAGAGGTTTGTGCATAGATAAAGAAAGTAAATACTAAAAGCGATAAACAACAAATAGATTTTACGTGGTTCGAAAAATACTTCCTACATCTACGGTCAGTTGATCAGACTGACAACTTCACTGGGCATGTGCTTACGGGTGCACAACAAACTTAAACAACCAAAGATCCTCTCTTTGGTACGAAGACATTGGGTTGGATTTCTCACTCTTAGCTTCACTGAGACAAAACTATGCCTTTCCGCAAAGACTAAGATCACTCGGTGTCAGAACACTGGTCTGAACACCTCTCAGCTCAAACTCTCGATTCGATCGGTTGAAAAGAGGTTCGAAAACTTGCCAACTAGATTACAAAAAACAACTTCTCTGTAATCAGTTATACCTAGGTTTTGGATATACAATATTTGCCTAAGTTCTAAGAGAATGTATGAAATCAGCAGTGACTGATTTTTGGCTTTGTAATTCTCTTATTCGATTCAAACTTTGGAATGGCTTGTGTAGTTGAATCGGTGAATTGGTGAAGATTGAAGTGATCCTCGAGCTCTATTTATAGGAGAGGTCTTGAATAGATCCGTTGGCTGAAATGGTCTTCAAGAATTCATCCGTTGGAGATAGATTTAAACTTTGCTGGGGATTCAATCTTCGATGTTCCTTTGTTTGGTGAGAATGCCTACTTTGTGAGCAGGAGATACGACGTCTCTGAAAAGGTAATCACCGAAAAGGAAGGCTCTGCAGAAAAAGGACGATCCTTGAAATTTCTACATTTAATGCGGCTGTACTTCTGGAGTGCGTGACTTCCTTTTAACTTTGGAGGTTCAGTCCGAGGAAGAATGTTTAACTGATACTTGACTTTAGTATCAGTCCGCTGAATCCACGTGGCCTGCATTATGTAATCAGTCGTTACTGATTCTTGGACTGTTCAGTCAAATATCAGTATTTGACTCTGTCTTAAATCGTCAACAGTCGGCAACTTCAGTCTTCAGTCTTCAGAACAGCAACTAAACAAGAAAAGAACTCTAACACTTGAGTTCGAACAGTTCTAGTGTATTACAAGGAAAACCTACTGAGTTTGGTATCATCAAAACGAGGATTAAGATATTTCATTAAGTTTCCAACATTATACTTTATATACATCTTCCAATATTTTTTTAAAACTTGTGCCCTCCTATCCACACCACACTTATGGTGGACGTAGGGAGTAAAAAAAACAATTTCTATTGTAATTTTTTCCCGCAATTTATGACAAGTTTGTAATTATAATCAATAATTCAAGTTTGCGATTATTACATGATTTTGTGAAAAATCGCGTAATAGTGTATTTTACACAATTGCACACTATATTGCAAAAGTGTGTAATCATTTATTTTTATTTTTTTATGAATTTATGTATTTTTATTATTATCAATTAAAAATAATTAATTGGTATTTCAACTACTGAAAATACAAAATTGAAATTTCTATATTTTGAATATTGGGTTCTTAATTGAAAAAAAATTAAATTTTAAAAAACTTATTAGCATTTCCTTATATTTTGATTCAATTTAATATTTATATTTATTTATGTAAAATAACATTCAAGTTTTTTTATTCACCGTGCATCGCAAAGACAAATTGTTATATTTAAAAGTAATTACAGAAACTTTTTATGTATATAAATTAGAATTTAATTCTTACATATATTGATTAATTATATTTAATTGATGATACGATTTTTTTAGAATTAATGTACAAATTAAAAATCCTAACAGTTGATTTTGGTATTTCTAAAGGTGAAATAGCCGAAAAATATACATAATTTTTCCATTTTCTGGTTGATCTCATCACCTTTTAATTTGACCAATAAATACATCAATTTGTAGTTTGATTGCAATTATCCTATGGCAAGGGCCTACGGTGAAATCGAAATTGATGTGTCACTTATGTGGCGAAATCAAAACTGATGTGTCAGTATATTAGACAAAACAACGTGTTTCATTAAAAATTGAAAGTACAATTAAAAATAAATATTTTGGGCTTCAGGGGCTTTTGGCCACCGACGGCGGAGGACTGCAACCCCTCCCTATATGTTGTGTGTGTGAAACTAACACCCCTGCTTGAAGAAAATGGATGAGATCATCAAAGTAAAATCTATATCCTTCGAGGGCGAAGCACTGCGGCGCAGCGCAAGAGACGGGGCGATAGGTCAAGTGATCGAGGAGCGAGTTATGCTTCCATGAGTGGAATCGAAGCAACGAGTCTTGCCCAAAGAGTCCCAACCCTAGGGAATGTTTTTTGTCAGGGCCGAAAATCAGAGCTTTGATGTCTTGATTAAACACCAAAAATCGGTAAAACTCAGCAATAACAAATGAGAAAAGGGACACAGTGAACCACTGCAAATATCTATATACCCAAATTATAGTAGTTGAATCGAGGGAGGTGCGAGGGTGAAAGGTTAGAGAGAGAGAGAGGGCAACAGTTCGGTCACCGGAGTGTTTGTCGCGAGGTTTGGAGAGAAGAGTTGACGGGCTTGGCGGAGCGCGTCGGCAACAACATTGAGGAAATTGAATTGTTGGTCGTGAGTCGTGACTATGAGGAGGTGGGGTCTGGGAAGGTGGGAAAAGAGAGGGTTTGCGGGGTGGGGGCGGTGGTGGTGGCGGCAAAGGCAGCCTGAAGGTCTACGGCAGGGGTAGGGGATGGGGCAGGGGATTTCCGTTGGGGTGGGAGAGAAGGAGGTCTGCGGCGGCAGCCCGAAGGTCTGTGGCGGGGGTAGGGGATGGGGTGGCAGGTGGGAGTAGAAGATGGGGCGGGGACGGGGGATTGGGGGGGTGTGACACGCGTGCACGCGCGCGCATGTGTGTGTGTGTGAGAGAGAGAGATAGAGAGAGAAAAGAGAGAGAGACAGAGAGAGTAAGAGAGAGAGTGAGTGGAAAATCGGGTTGCGGGTATCGGGTATACCCTCACCCGTCCCGATACCCGCGCGGGTATCGGGTACCCGATACCCGCAAAATTCGGGTGGAGGGTCGGGTGCGGGTATCGCATCCTCAAAAATCGCGGGTAGAGGGTATCCGCGGGTATATCCGCGGATACCCGCATACCCGCAATAAATATTTAAAAAATAAAATTAAATAATTTTATTTAATAATATTAAGAATTAAACCAATTAACCAAAATTAAATATTAGGAATTAAACCAATTTTATTAGGAATTAAACCAATAAATATTAGGAATTAAACCAATAAATATTAGGAATTAAACCAATAATATTAGGAATTAAACCAATAAATATTAGGAATTTTATTTAATAATATTAGGAATTAAACCAATTAGGAATTGAACCAATAAATATTAGGAATTAAACCAATAAATATTATGAATTAAACCAATAATATTAGGAATTAAACCAATAATATTAGGAATTTTATTTAATAATATTAGGAATTAAACCAATAAATATTAGGAATTAAACCAATATTATTTAATAATATTAGGAATTAAACCAATTAACCAAAATTTAAAAATAAAATTAAATAATTTTATTTAATAATATTAGGAATTTTATTCGTCACAGGTTTTATGGATAATCGATGAAATAGAAAGGATATTTTCAATTTTTTTTGTGAAATACGGGACAAAATACCCTCTCGCGGGACGAAATACCCTCCAGCGGGACCAAAAACCCGCAAAATTACAATTAAAAAAAAAAATCGCGGGACTGTGAGGGTACCCTCATACCCGCAGCGGGTATCCGCTGCGGGTATTCGGGTACCCGCATGGGGGAAGAGGGTCGGGTGAGGGTGCCGTTTTCGGCAGTTTTCGTCCCGCGGGTACCCGCATTTTGCGGGTAGGGTACCCGCGGGTACCCGATTTTCCACCCCTACAGAGTGAGTGAGGGAGTGAAAGAGTGATTTGGCAATTCTAGTTGCCACGTTGGCAATTTCGGCAGCCACATCAGATTTAATTTGGGCAAAATTAAGAATAAATTATAAATTGATGTATTTATCAGTCAAATCAAAATGTGGTGATTAATCTAGAAATTGGAAAATACCTTTGTATTTTTCGGTTATTATCCAATTTCTAAACATATGAGAAGAAATCTATTAGAATCTATTGTAGTTGATTTGTTAAAAGAAAAGAAAATCGCGTTTCAGTTGGAAAACTGAAAGTTTCAGCTAAAACTAGAGATATCAGTTCGCGTTTCACTTAAATACTGAAATATCAGTTTATGCGAAGGGACCAGTCAACAAAATTGGAGTTCAGAGAGGTTTAGTAGCAAATATCAGTTTGACCCGATATTGCATCTAAACCGTTGATTCCAATCTAATGGTTGGGTTTTAAAAGAACGCCGAATCAGTTATAACTGATTCAAAGGGGGTCGTCTTCAATTTCCACATTTTTCAGTTTCAGTTTTAGAGCTCGAGTTGCAGAGTTCAATTTTATAAATTACTTCCGCTTTTCAAAGTCAGTAGCAAGTGAGCAATTGAAGTGTGTGTGTGATTTCTCCTGTAAAATCTCAGTTCATAGATCAATAAAAGTAGGTCTCTGTTCTTGATCCCGTGGATGCAGGGTTTTTTACGCCCGAATCATGTAAATCTTGTGTTGTTCCTGTTTTCACGTCAATTACCTAACATAATCCATTTTTACGAAATCATTCTCTTAGGATTAACAATTTTTCTGTTAAACAAACAGACCCTTTGCTATTTTTGGAGACGAAGCCATAAAATTCCTTTTGACAAGATAAGTGAAAGTTCTTATAAATAAAAGTGACGCAAGTTCATCTAAAAAAATTTGTGTGTGTGTGGACATAGCGGTAGAGTGGTTGACGTCAAAAATTTTGAGTTCGAGTTCACTATGGTATACGCTATTTTAATTTAACTGTTAATTTATATATAAAAAAAAAGAGTAACGCTAAACAGCCACAATATGGCTGCCCACAATTTACTTAAGTAGAAAATAATTTAATTTATTTAACATATTTTTTAAAATAAAAATAAGATTTAGTCATTTTATCACATTCTCTACATTATAGTAATTTTTTTGTAATTTTTTGGTAACTTTTTTATTTTTATTAAAAAATAAATTAAAAATAAAAAATGCAAAAACAAATTAAAAAAATAAGTACAATATAGAAAATATAATAAAATAACTAAATCCTATTTTTATTTAAAAAAAATAAATTAAATAAATCAAGATTATCCTTATTATATTAGTGTGTGGGTGGCCACAATGTGGCTGCATAGATTTATTGAAAAAAAAAGTGATGAATGATTTTGAAATTATTTTTTCAAAAACAAAAAATATAACAAATGCCAGTTGTTCTAAATAAAATTAATAATTACAAATAAAATTAATATTTGTAAGTAAAAGTAATCGTTATTATAAAAAAAAAATACAATTTTCATAATCTCATGGCAAGGGAGAGCCTACGTACGTGCTCCTTATGATCGTATGGCGAGGGAGAGCCTTAGGTGCTACTCATTCCTTTTACTATAGCTTATGGAGTGAGGAGATACCTATAAAACTAACTTTGTGTTATTTTTTTGTTTTACTTCATACCTAACTTTATGGTTTAGAATATAGACGTGTGAACGTTGACTAGTGAATTCCTCAAAAAAATTAATAAGATTTATTCCTAAAAGATCAAACAAACTAATTTTATTCTTACTCACTACCGCTAGTTGAATTATTTAGTGGTAGGTATAGTTAATATCCAAAATTAATTCGGGGTCTTGAATTTGAGTCCTCTATGATTTGAATGATCTTTAAATTTCTTTATTTATTTATGTAATTGAAATTTAAAAGTTACCTCAGATTGTACTTTTCAGTGCAAATAATCTTAATTTATATGCATACATAAAAATTGTGTCTTTGTGTGTAAATTCCAAGTGTAAGGAAATAAGTCTGTTAATGTGTTTTCAACGACATTAACGGAAGGAGCTGACTGAGAATAATTGGAAAAAAAAAATAAAAAATCGCACACACTGGTTTGAGTGTCTGAGTTCCCTCAAACAAAAATAAAAAAAAGTTTGAGTGTCAGAGTGCTAATTGGAAAAAACATTCCTTTTTTTTTTTTTTTTTTTTGCTGGCAACCATGAAACATTTTCGTTACATAAGAAGTAAAGAAAAAACCAAGTTGCCAATTTGCATGCTATCTTTTCAATGAGATTAATTAAGCCCATAACTATATCATGAAAATAAATTAAGCATGCGACCTATATTATACGACTTTAAATTTTCATAGTTTAGGTGGTAGGGTGAAGCTTTTCGTAAATTTGGAGAAATCGGTGTCACAGCCCGCAATCCCTAAGGATGGTTTAACCGGGGTTATGACTCGGGAAGGGGATTAAGAAGCGGGGAAAGAAAGGGGCATTTACGTAACAATCAAACATTTTACGGAAATAGACATTTATTTATATAACACTAGGATCATAACTGATCACTTGGGCAAATACAAGACGTTTGTTCGGGAAGGCCCGTCAAAGTGGATTACCCAACAGAAGAGTATCATACTTAAAATAAAACATTAGCATAATCAGAGTATCTTGCAGCGGAAATACGTGTGAGTTATACATATGAAGATGTATACTCAAGGTTACATTACTGTTCTACGTCTCAAGGGTACATCCGCTCAACTCCACTCCATTCCATCACCCGCTCAACCTGCACATTAGGGAAAACAACATGCAGGGCTGAGTAAAAATACTCAGTGAACATATGCCGGAAACATAACATTTTATATAATTTATTGTACTGCCAACAGTAACACACAGGGTTTTACTTGAAGGACCCGTGCTTACTAAACATTTTCTTTCATTTCATAAAGTTGGATGCGCATCCCATTTTCAGTCTATATGATCCATATCTGTTCCTTTTACACGCCGGGAAGGAGGCCTCCTTCCACGGACGCTAAGACCGGTCGCAAGCGACACACAGTCTCCATGAGTGTACACGTTAACCCTTACTAGCAAACCTTCGTCTAGCGTAGGGTCCGAATTCGATTTCCTTTATAGTTGGCGAACCAACACAGATAGGATACATACATAAAACATAAACATTTTTGGCAGACAATCATTTCATAAACATTTCCTTTCCTTTCATAAGAACCATTTAATCATTTCCATAAACATTTCATTTAATAAGAACCATTTACCATTTAAAATATTACAGTTATATCATGTCATTCATTTCATTTCGTATAAGAGGCCTGTATGCAGGGGATCTCTATATACGTGTTTTAAGAAAGCCCACCTCATTCCGTTCCCACTAGGGGCGTAGAGTTACCTCCTTCTTTAGCTTTCACTTCCCGTCTGGACCTTTATTGACGAAGAGTCGATAAGTTCGAGAAGAAAGTTGTGTAAGAAAGGAAGATAGGTCTCTAAACTAAACTATCTCCTTTAATGATTTTAGGGTTCTAGCATCCATATTAATCTTGTCTCGTTCAAAACCTTAAACTCAAAACATCTATCACATAACTAACATTTAGGTTCGAAACCGTTTATTTGAACATCATCATGCGCATCAATCATAACTCGTTCTACTCACGCCATCAAGTTAAATATTCCGTCATTTAATAACAAATCATATAATATTACATAAACAAATTATGTCATCATAGATCATTCTTTCTCATACTTAAAATAATTTAATCATTTTCAAATAATCCATATTAATAAGTCATTTGAAAAGAATTAATTTAAATAAGAGTTTAACTCAAAATATTTTATTTTAAAGTCCATTTGTAAAAATACTTGAAATAAAGAACTCCATTTAAATAATTAATTTAAAGGTCAATATATAATTAAATTAATCAAGCTCAATTTAAATTAATAATTAAGAGCTCAAATAATTTAAATAGATATAAGCCCAAATTAATTAGATAAATTAAGTCTATCATGTTTTTCTTTGAATAAGGCTCAAACAATTAAATAAACACCCATCAGGATTTAAACGCAAAATGAGCCCAACAGAAATTAAAATAAGGTGTCCAGCATTTAAAATTCGGCCTACTGATTTAATGCAAAATTCGGCCCATTCCTTCTCTTTTCTTTAAAATTTTCGGCCCAGCCATTAGAGGTTTAAGCCCAATTAAAAAAAATAAAGCCTAATCCTAAAATATAACACACACATAACACACCAACACACACACAAGCTTCTCTCTCTCTAACTCTCGGCTCTCTCCCGGCTCTCTCTCTGCTCTACCTCTGCTCTACCTCTGTCTCGCCGGAAGTCAGCCGCACGCCGCCGCCTTGGGTGTTCACGGCCATCGCCTGGCCGTGGAAGAGCACGGCCGCCGCCTGCCCGCCCTGATTCTCTCTCTCGGTTTCTAGATCTCTAGATCGGAACAGGGCATGCGCCCTCTCTGCCGGAGTCCAAGCCAGGCCGCCGTCTCTTCGTCCTCCATCGTCGCCGTTCGTCGTCGGATTCGCTGTGAGGAGCCGAGCACCGTCTCACAAAGGTAAGCCCCCGGATCTCCCTATTCTCATTTTCTTTTTCTTTTTCCTCATCTTTTTCCCCTTTTTTTAAAAAAAATTAAAATCTGAAATCCCTCTCTTCTTTTTCCCTTTGGCAGAACGGAACCACGGCAGGTTCATCGCCGCCGCTCCGTCGCCGGCGACGAGCCACAGCGGCTGCCGCCTCCCTCTGATCTCGACTCACACACACACAGCAGGGTCAAGCCTCACATTCAGTTCACAAAATAGCATAGGATTTCTTAGCACATATCATTCTCAAACTGTAATTGCTTAATCAAATCTGAATTTCTTTTCTTGCAATTTAAACACTCAATTAAAAAGTTTTAGTTCATATGTGCATATGTAAACATGTTGTGAAATATCAAAACAGTCGTGTATGAATTCCCTTGGTGGTTCTCTAAAAATTGACAACGAAAGGGTGATGATACCTTGAATAGGTGGATTTTTGTCTCTGCATAATTATGTGTATAGCATAAGTTAGAAATCTGTAGTGAAGAAAATTGAAAGAGGGAGAATTTCCTTTCATTATTACCGTAAATCTTGCTGTTGAAAATGGGCTGCAGTAGTTGAAAATGGTGGTGTGAGAATGGTGAAAGTGGCTGTGGTTTTAAAGAAAAATGGGGTGGTTTGGATGGATGAGGATCGTGTAATTTTCAGCTGACAAGTATGAACACATAATTCTTTTTCAGCTAGCATTGTATGACTGAAGAATTTCTTCAGCATGCGTAGTAAATTCTTCAGCATGCTTAGGATTCAGCATGCTTAGGATTTATTCAAATTTAATCATTAAAATATCTAAGAGATTAATATATTAATTATATGGTTCCAAACTCATTTAAATACATTAAGACATATAAGCCTAATTCTTATTGAAGCATAAAATCCATTTGAGCTTGCTTCTAACATAAATTAAATTACTCATGGGCTTAAGTAAACAATCGATAAAAGATTCATATTTAACACTTCAGTGTTAAATTCTCCACAATAAATTAATGGACTCAAAATATATTTTGAGTGCATCATCTATTGAAAATAAAAATAAATCATCACATATATAAATTATCAAATTCATATAAGTTCGTATTTTATTAATGGATGCTGAACCCTAATTACCATAATCAATCCTTAAATCAGTAATTAAAAGTATATAATCCTTAATAAAAAGTCGGGTCATTACAATCGGTGAGTTGGAGTTGCGGTGCAACCGTTGGGTATAATAAGTTAAGAGGTGTTCCAATGAGATCTCTTTTATATATATATACTAGTATTATCATTTGTTAGGTCCCAGAGGTCTCGAATAGGTGTATGGGGGGAATACACCTATGGGCTATTTTTCTGTTTCCTCAATCAGAGGGATCTCAGATAGAGATCAAAACGAAACTTTACACGCAAACAAAGACACCTGTTGACTGAAAACAGTTTTGACCAAACAGGGTTGACGACTGATACTGAAAGCTCTTCAGTAAGGAGTTATCAGTTAAGTTACTGGAACTTAACTGATGCATGCACTTATGGGCTTCAGTCGAGTTTGCTAAAACAGAGATGATAACACTCTTCCTGAATATCAAAAGATAGATCAGTCAGACTGATATCATACGCAGCGGAAATTAAACTTAGTTTCGCAATAGCCTCGGTTGAGCACGTTGTTGGTCTTAGGTTTCTCTTTGCAGTTATTCAGTATTCAGTTTATCAATTGAAATAACACAAGTAGGAAAGTAAAACTGAAAGCTGTAAACAACACAGAGACTTTTACGTGGTTCGGAAAAATCCTTTCCTACATCCACGGTCGGTTGATCGGACCAACAATCCACTCCGCAAGTGCTTAACAGGTGCACTGCAAACCAAACCGTGTGCTTGCTGGGTGCACACAACCGTACCACTGAAGAAAACCCTTCTTCAGTACCCACACTTCACTCGTGTCGGATTTCTCTTGCTTAGCACAACCCGCGCTAAGACTCTCAGAGTCAGAAAACCCTTCTGAACTCCGAATCACTCAAATCTTTCTTTTGGAAAGGAGGTTTGAACGAGTGCCAACTATACTGCAAAGAACAAGTTTGACCTTGGCTTCTGGGTAAACAGAGGTTTGCCTAAGGTCTAAGAAAATGTATGTAATCAGCAGTGACTGATTTTGGCTTTGGAATTCTCTTCTTCGATTCAAGCTTTGGGGAGGTTGAGCTTTAGGCTGAGTAGCGATTTTGGCAGAGCTTCAGCTTATGTCGTTGAATCGGTGAAGGTTGAAGTGATCCTCGAGCGCTATTTGTAGGAGAACTCTTGAATAGATCCGTTGGCGTAGAACGTCCTCAAGATTTCTTCCGTTGGAGAGAAATTCGAATTTGGGTTGAGGCTTCAATTTTCGAGATTCCTTGTCTGGTGGAAACGGCTCTCTTGAGGGACAGGAGATGTGACGTCTTTGAAAAAGTAACCACCAAATCTGAATGACCTCTGCAGAGATAAGATCCTGAGATCTCTGCATTTAATGCGGCTGTACTCTTGTGAGTACGTGACTTTCTTTGAACGTTGGAAGATCAGTCCGAGGAAGAATGTCCAACTGATACTTGACTTCAGTATCAGTCTGTGGCACGCATTAAGTAATCAGTTCCAAACTGATTCTTCAACTGATACTTCAGTTGGTATCTTCAGTCTTCAGTCTTCAGTCCTTCGTCCTTCAGTCTTCAGTCTTCAGAACCGCAGGCTAAACTAGAAACGAACTCTAACACTTGAGTTCAAAACAATTCTAGTCTATTTACAATTACGACCTATGAATTTTGGTATCATCAAAACAAGGATTAGGATATTCCACAAGGTTCCCAACACCATTCGTGCGATACACAATGAACATTGAAACTAAACAACATATTTAAATAAATAAATATAAATATTAAATAAAATTAAAATATATTTTTAATATAAATAAACTAAAACAATCCACGCCCGTCAATTATTTAATAAAATCCTGAATTTAAAAATATAAAATTTCAACTTTGTATAAAGCGTAATGATAATTAAAGTTATTAAATAAATGAAAAAAAAATCAATAATAAAAATTAGCATTAGGCATTATTATCATCGAGTAGTATATACGTCATAATAAATAAATAAGTATTTTCATAAACAAACATATATATAAAATTGTAAAATTTTAACAAAGAGATAAAATTGTAAAATATTTTAACTTTTATTTATTTCATAACTTAATCGTTTTAACTTCATTTTTCATGATTTTTTTACTATATTAAATTTAAAATGTGCATATTTTTTTAAAAATAAAATAATGTGACAATGTTTAGAAATGAATTAAATATAAAAAAATAGTGAAAAAATGGTGGGAGAAGAGAGGGAATAAATGGAGGGAAAAAGCCATTTTTTATATCAAATTAAAGCTATTTTCATAATCTTTAATTTGATATGTATATTAAATATTTAACATTAATCAAATTATATTACAATTGAAACGAAAAAAGAGAAAAAAAAAAACATGCAGGATTGAGTGTGAATTGTAAAAAAAATAGGTATTCTGGATAGGGATGGCAATCTACCCGCGGGTAACGGATATCCGCGAAAACCCGAATCTATTAGGGTGGGTTTGGATACCATTTGATATCCACGGATAGTTTCGTGGTTGCAATTCACTATCCATTTAGTTCGTGGGTATGGGTTTAGATACTTACTATTCATACCTGCGAAACCCGTTTACCCGCGAAAAATACCCGCCAATTACCCGTCAATTATCCGTGAATTACCCGTCAAATATCCACAAAAAATTCCATAAAATATGGGCTTTGAATATATATTTTGAGATTATGAGCTAGCATATTATATCTTAAAATAGGCCCAAACAGAAACTGAACTAAGGCCCAAATTCTAATAGTCTAATTTAAATTTGAATTTTGTTGAGCAATTATAGAATTTTGTTGGATTTTATATTTTAGTTGATGAATTTGAATTTAAACATTGTTCTTTGTGGATTTCAACATATGGATTTGAACTATGTTATTTATGTTGATTTTTTTTTCTATTAAATTTGTTGTAAATTTATATTTAAATTTTGTTTCGTGAGTATCCGGCGGATAGTAGGTGGCGGGTATCCGGCGGATAGTGGGTATCCGGCGAATAGCGGGTTCGTGGATACCCGACGGGTAGCGGGTTTGGATACCATTTGATATCCATGGATAGTTTCGTGGGTAAAAATCATTATCCATTTAGTTCGTGGGTATGGGTATGGATAGTCACTATCCGTACCCGATTGTCATCCCTAATTCTGGAGTATTAAAAAAATCATTTTAAAAAAATTACACTAAAAAGTATCCGTTAAAATTATCCTTTTGTATATTATATAAACATAGATATAAATTGATGTCATGTATTTGCTATGAGCAAAAGAAATTAAAATTGAAAATAAAATTAAAATAAAGCTAATTAAATAAAATCGAAAGATTAGAAAGATGTAGAAAATAAAATAAATCAAAACATAAAAGAAAAAGGTGGAGTAGAAAGAAAAATGAGTGGAACACATAATTCTTGCATACTTGCTGAAAAATAGGAAGCAGTTAAAAAAAACCGATTTTTAAAATTTGGTGGAAAAAAATAGTCGTTAGACTGCCTTTATATATATATATATATATATATATATATATATATAGGGTTAGGTTCAATGAAAAAAACCTAAATGTATGAAAGAAGAGAGAAGTAATCTCATCCGTTGATCTTATCTAATCTAACGGACATGATTTATTCACGCCATGTTCAACGAATTTTTTCGTTGAACATTCATGAACATATACAATATTTTTGGGGGTTTTGGGTTTCGACCCCCCATATGTTCAATGAAAAAATCCGTTGAACATGGCGTGAATAAATCATGTCCGTTAGATTAGATAAGATCAACGGATGAGATTACTTCTCGCTTTTTTCTTACATTTAGGCCTTCTTCATTGAACCTTGGCCTATATATATATATATATATATATATATATATATTGGAAGTGTTTCAATGAGATCTCTTATATGTGGTGAGATCTTAAATTGATTTGTGGATGTCAATTTCATGTATTCTATGGTTGATATTTATCTAGATGACGGAAACTTTTACCAGGATTTGAATCCTTGAGGGAGCAAAAATTTTACCAATTTTTTTAATATTGTTATTCATCAGTATATACTGCCTTATTCAACACTATATATAGTCTTATTCATTGTACTCGTGATCTTACGAAAAATATCAATTTCATTGGAGTGTACCCCTATATATATATATATATATATAGGGTTAGGTTCAATGAAAAAGGCCTAAATGTAAGAAAGAAGAGAGAAGTAATCTCATTCGTTGATCTTATCTAATCTAACGGACATGATTTATTCACGCCATGTTCAACGGATTTTTTCGTTGAACATTCGTGAATATATACAATATTTTTGGGGGTTATGGGTTTCGACCCCCCATATGTTCAACGAAAAAATCCGTTGAACATGGCGTGAATAAATCATGTCCGTTAGATTAGATAAGATCAACGGATTAGATTATTTCTCTCTTCTTTCTTACATTTAGGCCTTCTTCATTGAACTTTAGCCTATATATATATATATATATAGGGGAGGGCTAGAATAAAAACACTCTTAAGTGTATAAAATATAAATGATTTTCAGCCCTTAGATCATCAAGATCTACGGTTGATTCGTAACCTTGTTGGATGAATTCGTGGTCCTGTGTTCGAATCTCAAAGGCAACAAAAATTTATTTTTCGCAATTCGTACCTCTGTTGGATGAATTCGTAACCATGTTGGATAAAATTCGTAGATTAAAAAACGTTTATATTTATATTTTAAGAAGTGTTTTTACTGTAGCCCTCCCCTATATATATATATATATATATATATATATATATATATATATATATATATATAGGGAGCGGTTATTCAATAAACCACCCTTATATAACCACCCTTATTTTAGGAATTACGAACCAGTAAAAATGCATGAATTTTATGTATAACACGCATGAATAAACTGTATAAATGTACGAATTGCGAAAAATAATTTTTGCTACCTTTGCGAGTCGAACTCAGGACCATGAATTTATCCAACAAGGTGATGAATCAACCGTAGATTTTGATGATCTAAGGGCTGAAAATGGTACCCCTATTTATATTTTAAGAAGCGTTCTTATTTTAGACTTCCTCTATATATATATATATATATATATATATATATATAAATTATTTGTTTAGAACTATCACTTTTATTCACGACATCATTCACTTTTACCGCTATTACTTTTAATCACAAAATTTGTTTTTGGTTATAGATTGTTCCTTTTTATTTATAGTAAATGTTAATTTATTCTTAACAACTATTACTTTTTTATGACGCATCATGGATCGAAATTCGAGGTCTATGAAAAGAAGTGTTTATAATAAAATAATAATTAATCTAATTGAACACGGAATTTTTTTAATTAAATTAATACTCCCTCCAGCCACACAAAAATTGTTATATTATGAATGTCTTGAATCTATACTAAATTGAAAAGAGAGCTCTCAATTTCAAATTGATTTCATATCAATTTCAAAATTGAGTGGCAAATTTGTGATTATAATAAAATTAAAGGTTTATTTATAAGATATACATCTTTTTTTCTTTTTCTTTAACTTGTTATTTTTCTATTTTTATTTCTTTTCTAAAATTGTGAAATTCGATTAATTATAAAATATTTGATATGCATATCAAATTAAAGATCATGACAAGAGCTTTAATTTGATATATGTTATGTAAATATTAGATTTAAAATAAAAATATATATTTATTTAAAGATTAAAACTTAAGAAAATTCTCTCTCCTCTTTTTTTGAATAAATTTATTTTTTTCCAATTATCTTTTAACTTATATTGTTTTCTTTTTTCACAATATTAATTTTTATTAATGTGAATTATTCTTTATTTTTTATAATTAAACAAAAATATTTATGTATTTTTTTAATTATATTTAGAATTTTTTATATAATAATCAAACTAATATCAATTTTATATAATGAAATATAAAAATATTTTCGTGCATTGCACGAGTGCGAATGCTAGTTTTTTAATAAAATGTCAGTGGAGCTGTGAGTGAAATTGTAAGAGTCTCATTTTAAATGTGAATGAAATTATTTGGACCATACTATTAAAAAAGGTAAATTATGATAAAATTTTCAAGAATGAAGAGAATACTAAAATTATGTATCTTTTAATAGTTTGACCTTCTTATATTTGTTTAATAATATTCTCTTTGCCTAACAAATTGAATGTTGAACTTGAATTCCCACTTACAAGAGAGAGAACATGTGAGACTATTTATTAATTAATTAGATTTATGCTTACATTCATTATTCTTTCTATTTTTACAGAAATATTAAGTGTTAACAAAAAATAAATACATTTGTTAGAGTATTATTTGTCCATAAAAATTATGATCTTATTATTATTTTTGTTTGCACATAAAAATGACGATATTTCTGTTTTGGTACACTTCTCTTTATATTTTATATTTCATTCACACTTAATATTTACAGCCAATAGTTTCTTAAGTTTTTTAGTTTTTTTGCTTTTTTTTGTTTTATTTATGTTTTTATTTTAGGCTTTTTGTTTGTTCTTTTTTTGTTTTCACAGCCGAATTTCTTTTATGTTTTTCAGTTATTTTTTTTTTTGGGGTTTTTTATTTTAGGTTTTTTTTAATTTCTTTTTAACCTTTTTTTTATGTTTTTCAGTTTTTTTTAGTTTTTTTTAGTTTTTTTTGTTTTAACTGCTTCAGTTTCTTTTTATTTTATTTTCTATTTTTTTACAATATTTTTATATTTTATTTTTATGTATTTTATTTATTTCAAAGTAAATATTATTATGATGAAAAATAACTATCAATATGAAAAAATATAATGTTTTTGAAAGATTGCCTCTCATCATATTAATAGTTACTTTTTTTTTACAATAATAATTACTTGAGTAAAGCGTTTTCTTTATTTTCTTTTATTTTTCTGTTTGATTTTTTCTTTTCAACATTTTTTATATTTTTTTCTTTTTTCTTCATTTATTTCTTCTTTTTTAACAACATTACCATTATTCATATCTATTATTATTTTTTTCTTACAACAATAATTATTTGACCAAATAACTAAAATCACAAGTTTTCGTGAGTAAAAAATAATTTTTAAATATTAAATTTCTTTATATGAATAATTACTTTTTATTAAGACAATAATTACTTTTTTTTATATTTTTCATTTACTTTTACTTTTTTTAAATATTACCTTTATTCATATCAATGGTTATTTTTTCTTAGTCTATAATTATCTGATCAAAGAATTAAAATTATAAGTTTTCATGAATAAAAATAACAATTTTCGTGCAAGCCTAACCCTAATAGGAATATTTATTTTTAATAAGCATAAGATATACATTTGTTTGAATAAATGTATACATACGTTAATATAAGTATTCACCTTCATTCAATATAAAGTATTATAGTTTCTAAACCCTTAAATCCTGAACACTATAATATTTACTTTTAATAAGCATAAAATATACATTTGTTTGAACAAATATATTTTAAATAGAAATTTTATTAAAAAGCAGAAAAGAAGACACCAAGAACCCTTGAGAGCACAAGAGAGCAAACTAAGGGCCGAGCCTCGTTAAAACCTTTTTGTAGCAAACCCACAAGGGAAAAACTATAAAAAGGAAAAAAGAGTATTCGTCTAAAAAATAATCCATGCGGGAGTGGAAGTGAGACAGCTTCAAAGGTTCTGGCCTAACCATCACCCCTAAGCAGCTCTGCTCCCTAACATAGAAGAAAGAACAATCACGAAAGGTAAAATAAACCTAAGCAAAATACAAACACCTAGAGATAGCCAAAAAACTCCAACCCAAAAGAAGAAGAACGAAAATCATAAAATGTCGCCAAGCAAACTGTAACACCCCGGTTTTACCAAGACAAAATAAATAGAAAAATAATGGAAAAACTTAATAGAGCTGAATAAACTTGACAATTTACCCTTTTAAATGAGTTATTTATAATTTAAAGAGATAAAATGAAAGGCATTGAGTGATGCCAATCAGTTGATTATATTTAAACTCACAGGATTGCATAAGTTTAGTTTCGCGACTCTGATCATAATCAACAATAACTTTATGAATAGAAATATGAGTTAAAAAGTCTTAGCTCAGCAAGATAATATTACATCATATAATAGAAGTTCTTAGTTTAGGGAATTGAAAGACAAGATAACAAGCTAGTCATTAGCGGAAGCAAAAGACAGCGTGGAACCCTAGCCTCAGCTCAACCCTGTCTGCACCAACCGATCAACCTGAAAACATTTGAAAATAATTTGGGCTGAGTACTAGTGTACTCAGTGGGCATGAGTTTTCGAAACATCTTATGAAATAGTCAAGCAGTTTATCCAATATCACAATCATGACTCAGAAGGTTTTAAAACAGAAATCCAGTTCTAAGCATGACAAAACTTTTCTCATTAAGTGACGAGCCATGTAACGTTCGATTGTTACTCGCTGCTTATGATCCCGGACCTCTAGCCATCGACGAATCGCTTTCTTTTCTCCCATTTATCAATCTCGGGACGCACCCGGTCAGATCAATAATCATAACTGTGCTTCAGAACACATCCAGACAAGCACCCTTATAACGCCTCTTAGCTTTGTTAGTGCACGATGGCGATCAACCCATCGAGCCACTAACCCTGTGTACACAATCCCCATCTAACGTGTTAGGTCAAATGAGAATCTCGATTGATGCTTATGCGAGCATTAAACAATACAGAACGCACATAAAAATATTTATATTGGATAAACGAACATTTTCATGAAATATCAGAGTTTATATAACTCAAGATACATTTATGTAAAATAAAGCCCACCTTGATTGGACAAAGTCCGAAGTCAAACGTAACCCGTCTCGTAAAAGCAATGCTAATCCTCTTGGTCAATTGAGCCTACAAGATAATCTAATCTTAATATGTCTCGTGATACTAGCCTTAGATAATAGCAAAACGAGGCTACTAAGTTCTGATTCGCTATGCCCGGATTTTAAACTCACTTTATAAACTTGAAAATAAATTTTCAGGTAAGGGCACCAACAATACCCTTGCTTGACTTTTAACTTAAAAACAACTTAAATATTTTATTGCAAAAACATATTATAACTTTATTACTTCATTATATCACATGTCATATAATTCACATAATTATATGCACATAAAAATCATAAATCACGTGAAGAAATATTTTCTAAAATAATTATCTAAACATGCATAATGGATAAAAATCTTTTTTTTTTTGTAATCAAAATATTTTCTAATTTCTCAAATCATTCTTACATGGTATAAACACTCATTAAGTTAATTAATCACCAAAACAAATTAAACCAACTTAAATTAAGGCCCAAGTAATAAATAATTGGCAACCTAATTCTTTAATAACTAAAGCTCAAATTTCAATTAAGAAAAGAGCCAACTTAAAAAGAATAAGCCCAGCAATTAAATCAACCCAACACTAATAAAAGACTATGCTGAAACCCAATTTAATGAGACCCACTGAAATAAAACCAAGCCCAAACCACTTCTCTCTCTCCTGTTCCTTCTCATATGCGTCTCTCTCTCTCTCTCTCTCTCTCACAGAAATCGCTTTTCTCTCTCCCAAGCCGCCGTCCACCTCCAGCAAGACCGGCGGCGCTTCGCCGGCGCTCATCACCTTCACCCCTACCAGCATCTGCATCTGCCGACTCTCCCTCTCAACATCTCGCCCCACTCTCTCTGTCTCTATCCCTTCTCTCGCCATAAACAGCTGCGGTCGCCGCCGCTCTTCCACGGCTGCCGCGTCGCCGCCCCCTTCACCTCTCCGCCGCCTCTTTTCTCCATCTCCATCCTCCAATTGATCAAACCCCCAGATACAGAAACCCAAAATCTCTCTCTCAAGGCTCAAATTAGAAAACCACTCTCTCCCTCTTCCTCTCACTCATCCGCCTGCCACCTTCTACCATAGCAGCGTTTTCGCCGCCTTCTTCCCTCCTCCCTCGCCGGACAGCCAGTGGCCGTCAAAATTACCGCCGCCTCTCCTCTTTTTCTCACGGCGAACGGCGAGATTCACCGTCGCCCCCTTCTCCTTCGGTCCGAACGGCAGCAGCCCATCAGCCGCTGCCGCCGCTCTCTCTACTTCAACCCCTCCTAGCCCCGACTGAACTCACGCCATACTAACACACACAACAAGAATCAAGCGCAGCAAGATCGAAGCTGTAAAGACTGAAGTTTTATCAAAATTTTAAGGGTTCGTTCTTCTCTGTGTTTCTTCAATTCCTTCACAAGAGTCCAGTTCAAATGTAAATGTCAAGGCACAAGTTTGATGGTATTGTCTATGATGATTTTAAATCAGCAGAATTTTATTCGTATATTTCTTGTTTGTTGGTTTCGTGTTCATCAGAACGAAAAGAATAGTGTGGGAATAATGAAGTAAAGATGGAAACTTTGTGGGTACCGTGATGTGATTATGAAGAAGATGAAGAGGGCTGAGCTCTGCTTCTGTTCTATCTGCAAGTAATATATGAAGCTGAATATGTATATTGGTGTTGTGAAATATAGAACAAGTCTTGTACGAAATTGAGTATGAAGATTGAACCTTGATGAGGTGAATGTTTTTTTACTGCTTATGCTGCTCTTGTTTAGGCGCTTCTGTAAAGAAAAAGGGCGAAGTTTGTTTGCTTTTGTTTTTGTGGAAGGAATGGAACATAATTACAGTTGTTTTTGGGAAGTATAATTGAGATGAAAATGATGAGATTCACCTGGAGTGAAGTGTACGGGGTAGGGATGGCAATCGGGTACGATGGGTACGGATAGTGACTATCCATACCCATACCCACGAACTAAATGGATAGTGGTTGCTACCCACGAAACTATCCATGGATATCAAATGGTATCCAAACCCGCTATCCGCGGATACCCGCTACCCGTCGGGTATCCGCGAAACCCGCTATCCGACGGGTATCCGTCACCCACTATCCGACGGATACCCGCTATCCGCTGGATACCCACGAAATAGAATTTAAATATAAATTTACAACAAATTTAATAGGAAAAAAAATCAACACAAATAGCATAGTTCAAATCCACAAAGAACAATGTTTAAATTCAAATTCACAAAAAACAATGTTCAAATTCATCAACTAAAATATAAAATCCAACAAAGAACAATGTCTATAATTGCTCGACAGTAGAAATAGAACCCTCTTCATTGAACTCTTCTTCTTCATCTTCAAGACAAGTCCAAAAGCTTCCATTCTTTCATTTAGCTCAGTATTAGACTTTGGGCCTTATTGTTTGGGCCTATTTTAAAATATAAAATACTAGCCCATAATCTCAAAATATGTATTAAAATCTCATATTTTATAGAATTTTTTGTGGATATTTGACGAGTAATTGACGGATAATTGACGGGTAATTGGCGGGTATTTTTCGCGGGTAAACGGGTTTCGCGGGTATGGATAGTAAGTATCCAAACTCATACCCACGAACTAAATGGATAGTGAATTGTACCCACGAAACTATCCGTGGATATCAAATGGTATCCAAACCCACCCTAATGGGTTCGGGTTTTTGCGGTTATCCACTACCCGCGGGTAGATTGCCATCCCTAGTACGGGGTAGGGTTGTGGGTAATTTAAAGAAGACAAAGGCAGTAGATGGGGTAAAGAAGAAGGTAACGTGGATGATTTCAAACCAGGGGGCTTAGCCCACTGGCCACCGGGTCCTCACTTAAGTGAAGTGACCCGGGTTCGATCCCTCTTGGGAGCGAATTGGAGATTGGAGATATAAGGTGGATTTGGTGTATGGAGAGATAAGGTGGTTCTTGGGGTGGATGAGGGAACTAACTACTAACATCTAACATGACTTTGAGGGATAAAAAAAAAAAAAAAAACGTGGATGATTTCAAATCAAAGCCTTCTGAAAATATGGGCAGATTTTTCTATCTATTTTTCTATCAAAGGTAACGTGGATGATCTCTTGGTGTTGAAATCTGGGTTTCTTGGCAGATCAAGTGTGGTTGGAAAAAGAAAAAAAAAAGCTTGATATTGGGCTCTTGAAAATTAAAAGGACCATGGACTAAAAATATATAATTGGGCTCTTATAGATATAGGCCCAAATTTCTTAATCACTTGTTGGTGGTATCAAATAAAGGATTCAACACTAAATTTCTCATGCAACAAATAAAATATAAATAAAGATAAAATTAAACAAATAAAACGATTCTTTAACAAAGCATATAAATTAGAATCTTTAAAATCTTGCTTGAACTTTTCAAAATCTCTTTGTTGGATTTTTTTTTTTAAATAAATATATATCTCCGAGCATAGCTATTAATAATCTAAATTCAAGATTTCTACTAAAATATTCTATTGGGAAAAATCGGGGTATTAAACAAACACCCGATGGACATGCATGAGAACCGTAATGCCCGGAGGCGACGTCCAGCCAATACCGCAGCACCAGCACAAGCCACACCTGTGATCGCCAATCGAAGGAACAACACCAAAAGCAGGTCCCTCAACGACCAAAACCTCCAACTCCCTCATCCACCCTACATCGAACTGCAGCCGTAAAACGTAGCAGCTACACTCCAGCGCCCAACTTCCCCAGCAGCTGTGAAGCGCCATCGTCCCAACATCCAACCAGAATGCGCCGTAATAAGAGATATCGTCCAGCCCGACGGTGCTCACCAAAAACCAACAAAAGAGGCGAGCCGAAGCAGCCCAACAAATCGCCAACAAACTCCAACACATAACAACCTATCTAACCATACGAACATGACTGTGCAAAGCCATGGCTTTAAGAACCGCCACTTTAATCTCCTCGATCTCATGCGGCCACCAACCCTCCGTTCTCTGTTGATTAGCCATAATATCCGCCGCAATATTCCCTTCCCTGTAAATATGAGTGACCCTAAGGCGAAAATGCTGAAGACACTTAAGAATAGAACTCCAAACCGCAACAAAGCGCCAAGGAACATCAGTCGAACTCTTTTGAAGCAGAGAGACAACATAAGTAGAATAAGCCTCAATCCAAAGATCATGCCAACCACGAGCATTCGCAATCTGCACAGTCGAGATAACCGCCAGTAACTCAGCTTTGAACGCAAACCTGACACCCCATTTGAAGTGAAAACATCATCTAACCCAGTTCCAGTTGTCCCTAAAAACTCCACCAGCAGCTATAGATCCCGGGGCACCCGCAGCAGAACCATTTGTGTTCACTTTGATCCAAGGAGCCACAGGAGGCCACCAATGCACCTCCACAAATTTAGATGGAGGAGACGCGCGCATTCTGACACCAATAGAACGGAGCAGAAGATAATCATTCCAAGTATTATCCGTATGGCCAAGATTCTGAAAATTATTATCCATATCGCAAAACGCCACTTTAACCGTATGGAGAATGCGGCTAGCTTCAAAACTTTTATTCTCGTGGATACAACTATTCCTCTGCATCCACACAGCCCAAACTATAGTGATAATTCCAGCTTTCCAGTAGCTGTTAGCAATAAAACTAAGCTTATAATTCCACGCCTCCGCCAAGAAACTATAAATATCAAGAGCATGCATAGCCTGGACAAAATTAAACTACCCAAGAAAAGTATGCCAGATGGGACGAACCCTAGGACAGCTCCAAAACAAGTGCTCAATGGATTCAGCAGCCACCAAACACAGCGGACAGTGATTCGGCATAATCATCCCCTGCCGAATCAAACGGTCATAAGTGGGAAGAAGATTGTGAAGAAGCCTCTAGCTAACCAGCGACCTCCTAGTCGGAATATAAGAATTCCAAAGTCAGACCCCCCAAGACACCTTAGGGAAACAGTTACAATGGTTACTAAAAGCCAAAGCCGCAGTAACATTCCCATGCAGAGACAGCTTCCAGAAGCGCACATCCTTATCTTCCCAAATCGAGATAAGTAAGATGTCACAAACAATATCAGGGAACTCATTGATAAACGCCTGAGTAAAGTGCCAGATTCCATCATGAAAGTACTCTGAAATCGATTGGTTGAAAAACGGGATCATATAGTTGGGAATAGCACACCTGTTGGCAATAGTATAGCCAAGTCAATCGTCGTTCCAAAATAAAGTAGAAGAACCATCGCCAATATGAGAATAAGTGTTACCAATAATCTCGCCAATCTCATCTCTTAAACCTAACCAAATAGAAGAAGCCGCAACAAACTCATTTCCACAACTAAAACAATCAAGGTAGCGCTCCCGCAGAATATCATAACCAAAATCACTACCCCTTCTCAGTTTCCAAGCCATATTCATAAGAAAACATTTATTAAGAAGAGTAAACGACCTAATTCCCAGCCCCCACAGACCCGCGCCCAATTCACCGAGCAATCAGGGGTCTTTTTCACATTACCTATCCAAAGGAAATTCTGGCAGCAAGAATCGAGCTCCTTAAGAAGAGAATGAGACCACTTATAAACCATCATCGAATGGGTAAGAGAGCTTTGAATAACAAACTGAATCAATCACAATCTTCAAAATGCGATCATGTCTTATGCTTAATATAAGTATTTACATTCATTCAATATAAAATATCATATTTTCTAAACCCAAAACCCTGAAAACTAAACCTTAAACCCTAAAAACTAAACTCTAAACCCGGAATACTAAACTCTAAACTCTGAACACTAAATCTTAAACCTTTAGGAATATTTACTTTTAATAAGCATAAGATATACATTTGTTCGCACAAATGTATACTTATGTTAATATAAGTATTTAACTTCATTCAATATAAAGTATTGTACATATCAATAATTATTTTTTCTTACAATAATAATTATTTGATCAAATAACTAAAACTACAATTTTTCATATATAAAAGTAACGATTATCGTGAAAAAATGTAATAATTTAGATACATTACATTTCATTGTAATAATAGTTACTTTTACTTATAAAAATAATTACTTGAACAAAATAACTAAAGTAAAAGTTCTTATGAATAAAAATAACAATTATCGTGACAAATGTAATGTTGGGTCGACTGAACAGGTGTATGGGGGGAGGGGGGGGAATACACCTGTAGGCTATTTTCGCAAAACAAAATAAACTTAACCAAATTTAAGTTGGAAATAGGTTGTAGACTGATACTGAAAGACTTCAGTAATTTTGCCATCAGTTGAGCACTGGGCATTAACTGATATCCACGTAAGGCTTCAGTCTAGAGTTTGTAAACAGAGTAGACTTATTGATCTCGCTGACTATCAGTTGAATCATCAGCTAGACTTATAATTCGACAACGGAATTTAAACTCAGTGCAAATAGCCTTTAGAAAAGGTTTTTCACTAGTAAAATCCTTAGTTACACTTTTCAGTTAATCCAGTTCAGTTGAAAACAGATTTAACACAAATAAGGAAAAACTGAAAGCAAATAAAGAACACAAAGATTTTTACGTGGTTCGAAAATAACATTCCTACTCCACGGCCAGATGATTAGTCTGACAAACACTCTGGGCTAATGCATATAGGTGCACAGCAAACCTACCAACCCACTCTATTTCCTTCTTGGTTTACCGGGTGCCAAGTAACCGTTCTGTTTAGTTTTCCTGGTACTAAACAACCACTCTTGGCTTACCGGGTGCCAAGGAACCTAACTATTTAGTTTACCTGGTACCAAACAACCACTGTTGGCTTACTGGTGCCAATGAACCAATCTGTTTAGTTTCATGGTACTAAACAACCATTGAGTTCGGTCTTAGTTTCAAACTTGTTTACAATCACTCTTCTTACAAAAAGAAAAGGTTATGTAAATAACCAACTAGGATTACTGAGAGCATACTCTCGAGTAATCATTAACTAGGCTAAAAATATATCTAGCTATTGAATTACCTACATGTTCAAGAGAGTTCTTGTAATCACTTATGTTGATTGTATAATTTCTATTTGTTCTCTTCTTCGATTCAATGCTTGTGGAGTTTGAGCTCGAACTGATCTTTCGATATGGCTTCTTCATTGATGACTGAATCGGATTTTCTCTCTCTTCACCCCCGTCTGCTTGGGGTATCCTCCTGAGCTATTTATATACAGCTCTAAAGAATAGATCCGTTGGTGGAGATCCCTTCTTCAAATCCTACGGTTGTGAGATGTAGTCCAAGTCAGCTCAGGTTCTTTTGTCTTCATTCTCCTTTATGAGTGAAGAGATGGTCTTCCTGTCCTCCATAGGAGATGGTGCAGACTTTTATTCTCAAAGGAGAACTATGTCCTTTTGCAATAAATGCTTTGACTTCGAGCATTAGATGTGACGTGTCTTGGACTCTGTTTGCGTGGCTAGAAGACATCCTTTCTTTCTTCAGTCCGTCATAGTCTTTAGTGAAACTGCACTTGTCTTCAATTGAACTGCTTCCTATGACTCGAAGGTTCTTCAGTTGAGTTGTCATCTTCAGTTTTGATCTAGCTACTTGGAGGGACTAAAACATTTAAGTCCAGAAAGATATCATCTAGCTAGAAAGTGTCTTCTAATACTTTTGGTATCATCAAAATACAAGGGTTAATCTTTCATTTCTCAACATGTAATAATTTTGAAATATGACATTTCATCATATCAATAGTTCTAAACTCTAAATCCTGAAAACAAAATCCTAAACCATGAACACTAAGTCCTAAAAAACCTGAACACTAGACCCTAAATAATATTATTTTTGTTTACATCAATAATTACTTGAGCAATAACTATTTTTGTTTACAAAAATAATCTCTTAAGCAAATAACTAAAAGTAATTGTTCTTATAAATAAACGTTACAATTATCGTGAACAAATGTAATAATTTATAAACATTACATTAAATCATGTCAATAGTTACTTTTCCTTACGACAATGATTACTTAACCAAATATACAAAATTACAAGTTCTAACGAGTAAAAATAACATTACTTTTATACATATCAATAATTATTTTTTCTTACAATAATAATTAATTGATCAAATAACTAAAAGTATAAATTCCCATGAATAAAAGTAATAATTATTGTGAAAAAATGTAATAATTCAGAAACATTACATTTTGTAGTAACAATAATTACTTTTTATGACGACAATAATTACTTGACCAAATAGCTAAGAATAAAAGTTCTAGCGAGTACCATTACTTTTCTTCACATCAATAATTACTTTTACTTACAAAAATAATTACTTGAGAAAATAACTAAAAGTAAAAGTTCTTATGAATAAAAATAAACATTATTTTGAAGAAATGTAATATTGTTAAAACATTACCTTTCATCATATCAATGGTTACTTTTTATGAGGACAATTTTTACTTGACTAAACAACTAAAAATATAAGTTCTAATGAGTAAAAATAAGCACTACTTTTATTCATATCAATAATTACTTTTTCTTACTATAATAATTACTTAACCAAATAATTAAACGTACAAGTTCTAATAAATAAAAGTAACAATTATCATGAACAAATGTTATAATTTTGAAACATTTGTTCACGATAATTGTTATTTTTTACTCACGAAAACTTATACTTTTAGTTATTTTCCTCAAGTAATTATTGTCGTCATAAAAAGTAATTATTCTTATGAAGAAATGTAATATTTTAAAAGTATTACATTTTTCACAAAAATATATAAAAAAGGCAAAAGAAAAACAATAAATAAAAAAACAAACGAAAAATAAAGAAAATACCGAAAGAATAAAAAAACCAAAATATATAAAATAATGCAAAATAAAAACAGTTGAATTAAAAAAAAATCCAATAGAAAAACAGTAAAAAAAGAAGAAGAAAATACTGAAAAGCAAAAAAAAAAAGAAAACATATGAAAAAATAAAAGTTAAAAAAAGAAAACAGGAAAAGGAAGAAAAAAAAAGAAACAAAACTTAAAAAAGAAAACCCAAAAAGTGTAAAAAAAAAAAAAAAAGGAAAAATTTGCAAAAATGGGGGTAAGAGGTTTCAAACTTAAGACCCGTAAGAAGTGAGACACTATTAGTCTATTACCACTGCACCACCATGAAATTATGTTTATATATTTAGACGTTTAAGAGGCGGGTGACCGCATATCTGCACACAATAATTTGCGTAATTATAGATATATAAAAATGTTTTCCATACATTACACGGCATGCAAATGCTAATTATCTACAAAAGGTAAAATTTATATATCCCGAAGGGATTATTGCTGGAATATACATATAGTTTGTCAATTTTTTAATTTATAATATAACCTTATAATTTGACTAGAAAATACATCAATTTTTAATTTAATCGCAATTAAAACATGACTTTATAGTCTGACCAGAAAATGCACAAAGTTTCAATTTAATCTCAATTATAGCATGACCTTATTTAGATCATTGTTCATCATATATGTATTAATATTTATTGTAATTTCATATTACATTGTTATGTATAAAATATTGTTAATTGATTGATTTATTTTTATAAAAATTAACTTAGATGATTAATTATTTTATATTAATTGTTTCATTATATATATATATATATATAATATACTATATTATATATATATATATATATATATTCAACACACAAATGCATATATATAAATTTGATTTTAACATTATCTTAATATATTACATATATATATATATATAATTAATATATGTGTGTGTGTGTGTGTATTTTTATATATTTTTAAATCATCAATATAATATCTTGATATATATATATATATATATATATATATATATAATTAATATAAAATCATTAATTATCTAACTTATTTTTTATAAAAATAAATCAATCAATTAACAATATTTTATACATAACAATTTAATATGAAATAATAAATATTAATATATCTATGATGAACAATGATCTAAATAAGGTCATGTTATAAAACAGAAAATTGACAAACTACATGTATTTTCCGGCAATAATCCCCATCCCGAATGTACCGTGGCATCAGCTCTAATTAAAATTCACTAGCCTCAAATTAGGATTTATTCATCTTAATTAATTCCTAATAAAAACTTATTAATTATAAATAAAATTTTATGTAAACTTAAATGTACTGTAACATCTAATAAAAATATATTACTCTCAATTAAAATTTATTAATTCATAATAAAACTTATTAATTATAAATAAAATTTTATGTAAACTTAAATGTACTGTAACATCTAATAAAAATATATTACTCTCAATTAAAATTTATTAATTCCTAATAAAACTTATTAATTATAAATAAAATTTTATTTAAACTTAAATGTACTGTAACATCTAATAAAAATATATTACTCTCAATTAAAATTTATTAATTCCTAATAAAACTTATTAATTAAAATCATTAGACAAGCATTGATCATCAATAAGTTTTTCATACGTTGATGTTATTTTACTCTTTAGAGTGCGTTTATTTTGGTTGTAAAATTTTCATTGGAAAATTATGGATAAGAAAAGATAAGAAAATATTATCATTTTCTCCTTTTTTTTTATCATATGTTTACTAGAGATGAAAATATGAGAAAATGTTGGAAAATATTTTCACACCCCTATCATAGGATAATATTATCCAATATTGGAGTGAAAATAGGCTGCCCGATAAAATATTCCACCCTCCCCGATTTTTTTTTTCTTCATAATAGTAAATATGTAAAAATGATGTAAAATGAATGAAAACACACCCTAATCTACAAAATCATTGTTTATAATTTAATGGAAGGCCAAGAACTCTGTTTGATGAATAAGAAAACGATCTGCTTACCAACTTCCGGTGAAATTTATCAAATATAACTTCTAATATTTCAAATTGGCTCCTAATAGTAGTAACAATAAAGAACAATTCAACACTTTACAGAACCCAGCTTTGACAACACAATACAATACAAACTTGTTCAAGTGATGAAAACTGATCGTCAACTTAAAAAAATATATTTCAATGTGTAGGTTTTTATGTGACTTGATCTTTTAGATGAACATACAATATTCGTGTTTTTTCCACCGTAAAAACTTCTTGCAGTCATAATAATGTCGGGGTCAAGAAAAAAATATTACTATAGAGTTTTACGTAGCAAAACAAAAGTCTTATAAAAATAATAATAGTACTACATGATAGAGTAGAAATTTATTTAATGAATTTATATATCTAACTAATAATATAAATTTGACTAAAACAATACATGCATTTTCATAATCCATAAAATACTTGTATGTATTGATAATGTACCTAGGAGCTAAAGTGATAAGTATTTCAAGCCATTTTAAACTTATTGTTTTTTTTTTTTTTTTAAAAGCAAAGGTAACTTTATTTAATTTGGTCAATTATTTTTTTGATGAAATTATATTATAAATAATACAAACCACACACACCCCACCTAGTGGTTATTGTGGTCGAGAGTATTCGAACCTGTAACCTCTTGGACAACAGGCAACCACCCCAACCACTAGTGTCACGACCGCACTTGCTAAGGATAGCAAATTCGGGGAAACCGCGACTAAGGGAGGGGATTTAGGAGCGGGATTTAGAAAGGGGCATATTCGGTTTCTTGATGACTTGACTTGTATAAGGAAATCAATCGAAATATCTAGATATCAACGAAGGAAGGGACCGTACATAATAATATCCCAAAACGGGGTACTCAATGGGTTTTAGTACATTATTAAATAATACATATTGTTTGACAAATGACATAATATCTTAACGTAATCAGTGTTCGCAGCGGAATAATAATAATTTGAGTATATGTATGAAGACATATACTCTACTCTGAGGTACTCATCCTAGATTGACAGAAGCTCCGCTTGCACACTACATCCTCGATCACAGCTCAACCTGCACATTTATAAATACATACAGGGCTAAGTACAAGAGTACTTAGTGGACACTTGCCGAAATTTACATACATGCATAATATTTTATTGTCAAGCCTTTCCACAGTAGTAAGATACGAGGGTTTTCCTTTAAAGACTCGTATTTACCAAACATAATAGCATTTCTTTCATCAATAACCCGCGCAGGCATTTTAATATCATTAATCACCATATCAGTAACTCGTGCCGAGAGGGAGGCCTCCCTCTACGGACACTATGATCGGCCAACCCGCTAGATGACTCACGATCACAAGGTGTACACTAATTCCGAAGGGATTTGCGGTCCCATCCAGAATCCGAATTCGATTAACATCAGATAGGCAATTAATAATAAAACATAAAGCATTTAGGCATTGACAATATCATTTAAATTCATAAGCATAAAGTCTTAACAATTCTAATATATAATTTTAGTTTATACGTAGAAAGCCTACCTGAATAGCAGACTCACGGTTTAGCTCTAACTCTGGTGCTTGACCTTTAATTCGAGAAAATAAAATAAGATTCTAATTCTCGAAAAATCTCAATAAATGAGGATGCGTGAAATGATTATGCATGACTCATATTCCTTTAATTAAATTATGAGATGCTAATCCTATTTAAGGAATTAAAGCTCGTCTTATGAGGTCGGATTATTAATCTTATCTCGTCAAAACCTTAAACTCAAAATATTATCACATAACTATCATTTAGGTTCGAAACTATTTATTCGATCATCAACATGCGCATTAATCATAACTCGTTCTATTTATGTCATCAAGTCAAATATTCCGTCATTTAAAAACAAATCCTATAATATTACATAGATAAATTATATCATCATAGATCATGCTTTCTTATTTTTAAAATCATTTAATCATTTTCAAATAATCCATATTAATAAGTCATTTGAAAAGAATTAATTTAAATGAGAGTTTAACTCAAAATATTTTATTTTATAATCCATTTATAAATACTTGAAATAAAAAACTCCATTTAAATAATTAATTTAAAGGTCAATATATAATTAAATTAATCAAGCTCAATTTAAATTAATAATTAAGAGCTCAAATAATTTAAATAGATATAAGCCCAAATTAATTAGATAAATTAAGTCTATCATGTTTTTCTTTGAATAAGGCCCAAACAATTAAATTAAAATAGGCCCAAATCCTTTAATTAAAAGAAGCCCATCAGATTTTATTTGTAAAGGGCCGAGCCCAAACATTTAAATCGAAGCCCATCTGTTAATTAAATAAGGGCCCAAACACTTATTAAAATCGGCCCAAGTCTCGGCCCAAACAATTAATAAAATCGGCCCAACCCGGCCCAATTCCTAACCTAAATATACACACACAATTACACCTCCCAACACACACACAAGCTGCGCCCCCTCTCTTCTTTCTCACTCTCTCTCTCGCCTTTGTCCTCTCTCCCGTCTCCCCCTCTCTGTTCGGCTGAGGAGGCGCGCCGCCTCCTCGTCGCCGTCGCCGAGCGGCGCCCTGCTCTCCCTCGGCATCTCTCGGCCGCTATCGTTCATCTCTCTCTTTCTCACAATATCAAGACCGAACGTTGCTCATCTCTCTCTCTCGCTCAACAGCCGCTCGGCTCTCTTTCTCAAATCAAGACATCGCCGTCCGCGTCTTGGCCCTTCCAGTCGCCGGCGAGGTTCGCCGCGTGGAGCTGCTGCCGCTGACTGCTGCTGTTCTGCTCTGGGCCGCGACCAGCGGCGCTTGGCCTTTGGCCGCGCCGTCCCGCTCAGCCGCCTGGAACTGCTGCTGCTCGCCCGGAGTCCGCCGACTGCTGCTGTTCGTCGAGTCGGCGAGAGATGGCAGAACAGCTGCTGCCGCCGACAGAGGCCATCTCGCCGTTTGGTGCCGCCGCCATCGGCTGCCGCTGCCTCGCCCAAAGCCGACTCCCAGAGTTGCCGTTCGTCGTAGCGAAGGTCTCGGCAGTTCGTCATTGCCTCCCTCTCGTTTTATCTCTCTTCGATAGGTTTGTAGATTTGAAAAAGTTTTACATAAAACTCAAGTTTGTGTAAAGATTTGATTATGGAATCAAAACTTGATTTTTCTGTACTCTAGTTTAGTTATATAGAGGTTCTATTTCTGATTTCTTGCAAAGGTTTGATGCGTATGCAAATACTGTAAACTGTAAAATGATATATTGCTTGCTAATGAATTCTATTGAACATAAACACTTGTATAAGGAATGAAGTTGAAGAACTTTGAGATTAATATATACCTTGTTCTGCTGAAGTTTGGAACTCAAAACGAACACTCTGTATTTTAAAATTAGCAATTGAAGGTTGTGGTTTTAAAACTGATTCGTTTGAGTTAATTTATAGGCGAATTGCTGCGACAATGGAATTTATGAATGTGGAATTTTTGTGAGTGAAAATCGGCTGCGCCTGAACAAATAAGATTTGCTGCGGCTGTATCTGTATCTTTGAAAAAAATGAGATTTGCTGTTGAAAACTGAGATTTGCTTTGTTGAAATCTTTCTGACTGTGTAGGATGGAAAAAGAAAAAAAAACTAAGCACGGGTGAGAATAGAGTGGCTGAGGGAGCATAGCGTGCTAAATTTAATACACGAAAAAAAAATCTAAATTAATAACGTAGATTTAATTCTTCACAAGTCGGAATAAAATCACGACTCAAGAAATAATAATAGAAAAATAATTCTATTGTGATTAATAAATAACATGACTTAACTAAGTCAGTTATGAATCTGAAATAAATAATTATTGGCTTACTCAATAATTTTCATCGCGGTTTTATTTACGCGAAACTACTGACTTGGTAATAAAATAATAATCCTGCTTAATTGAATATAATCCAGTGTCATAAGCTGAATTTAAATCATAAATAATTACTGGGCTTGATTTACTGAAAGATGAAATAATAATTATCATATTACTGGATTTAAATATAATAAAAGAGCGGGTTGTTACATACTACCCCTCTTAACAAAAATTTCATCCCGAAATTTGCATACCTATGTGAAAAGTTCTGGGTATTTTTCTTTCATCTGGTCCTCAAGTTCCCACGTTGCTTCTTCCGGTCCATGGTGTCTCCACAGTATTTTAACTGACGCGATTGATTTATTCCTCAACTCTTGCACCTTTCGGTCCAAAATGGCTTCAGGTTTTTCTTCGTACGTCAAGTCTGGGTTAAGAATCATTTCATCTTGGTGAATCACGTGTTTGGGGTCAAACACGTACCGTCTCAGCTGTGACACGTGGAACACATTGTGGACGTTTCCAAAGCTAGGTGGCAGTGCCAACCTATACGCTACGGGACCTATTCTTTCAAGGATCTCATAAGGTCCTACAAAACGGGGTCTCAACTTACCCTTAACACCGAATCTAACGATCCCTTTCGAGGGTGACACTTTCAGGAAAACCTTGTCTCCAATCTGAAAATGTAGTTCGGTTCGTCGGGTATCAGCATAAGACTTCTGTCTGTCTTGAGCCTCTTTAATTCTTGCTCTAATCTGGCGGATGGTCTCGATCATCTCGCTTACTGCATCTGGCCCAAGGATTTTTCTTTCACCCACTTCATCCCAGTAAAGTGGTGATCTACACTTCCTTCCATACAGCGCCTCACAAGGTGCCATATCAATGGTTGCCTGGTAACTATTGTTGTAGGCGAATTCGATCAATGGCAGCACTGATTCCCAACTTCCTCCTCAGTCTAGCACCACTGTCCTCAACATATCTTCAAGGGTCTGAATTGTCCTTTCTGATTGTCCATCTGTTTGAGGGTGAAAGGCGGTGCTAAAGTTTAATCTCGTTCCCAACTCTTTCTGCAAACTGATCCAAAATCTAGAAGTAAATTTTGAATCTCTATCTGAAGTAATGGATATTGGTATTCCATGTAGCCGTACAATCTCACGAATGTACAGTTGGGCTAGTTTCTCCGATCCATGGGTAATTGGAATCGGTATAAAATGAGCGCTCTTTGTGAGACGGTCTACTATTACCCAAATAGATGTGTTGCCCCTATTTGTCTTGGGTAGACCCGTCACGAAATCCATCGCTATGTGCTCCCATTTCCATTCTGGAATTTCCAATGGCTGTAATTTCCCATATGGTCGTTGATGTAAAGCTTTCACTTGCTGGCATGCAAGGCAACGCTCTACAAACGAGGCTATATCTCGTTTCATCCCGTCCCACCAAAACTTCTGTTTTAGATCTTGGTACATTTTGGTACTCCCGGGATGAGCGGTATAGGGCGTGTCATGAGCTTCACTCATGATCTCGTTTCTGAGTTCCTCGTTATGGGGAACACACAATCTTCCTTCAAAAAGAACTGCGTTATCCGTTGCCTCTTGGTAGCCTCCTGGCGTGCCTGTTCGGATCTTGAGACGAACTTTTTCCAAGCTCTCATCCGCTCTCTGGGCACTGACGATCCTTTCTCTGAGGTCTGGGACGGCTACTAGAGTTGCAATAATTGCTCTTGTCGTTGCCGGTGGCTGAACCACTTCTATCTTTAATTTGTCAAAATCCCTTACAAGCGTGTCCTCTTGAGTGAGAAGAAGTCCTAACTCGGATTGAGTTTTACGACTTAAAGCATCAGCTACTACATTAGCTTTTCTCGGGTGGTAGTTGATACCGCAGTCGTAATCCTTTACGAGTTCGAGCCATCTCCTCTGTCTCATATTCAAGTCTTTCTGCTCGAAAAAATACTTAAGGCTTTTTTGATCAGTGAAGATTTCACATCTAACTCCGTATAGATGGTGTCTCCAAATTTTCAAAGCATGCACAATTGCTGCCAGTTCCAGATCATGAGTGGGGTAGTTCAATTCATGTGGCCTTAGTTGTCGCGAGGCGTAGGCAATGACCTTTCCTTCTTGCATCAACACACAACCTAGCCCATTTTTGGACGCGTCCGTGAAGATCACGTATTCTTTATCGGCTGCTGGAACTGCTAGCACTGGTGCAGTTGTCAATTTCTTCTTCAGCTCTTGGAAGCTGGCTTCACACTCTTCGTTCCACTTATACTTGATTCCTTTGCGAAGTAATTGCGTCATTGGTCTCGCTATTTTAGAGAATCCTTCGATGAATCTCCGGTAGTATCCTGCCAAACCTAAGAAACTCCGGATTTCATTAGGTGTGGTTGGTGATTTCCACTCGCGCACTGCTTGCACCTTGGCGGGGTCCACCTTGATTCCATCTGCTGATACGATGTGCCCTAGAAACATTACTTCTTTCAACCAAAATTCGCACTTGCTGAATTTGGCGAACAACTTCTCCGTCTTTAATGTCTCCAGGATGATTCTTAAATGATTTTCATGCTCTTGGTCATTCTTAGAATAGATGAGGATATCATCTATAAATACTAAGACAAATTTGTCTAAGTATGGATGGAAAACTCGATTCATGAGGTCCATGAATACTGCCGGTACATTTGTTAGACCAAATGGCATGACAATGAATTCATAGTGACCATATCTTGTGCGGAAAGCGGTCTTAGATATATCATCTGGTCTGATCTTCAGTTGATGATAACCAGACCTTAAATCTATTTTTGAGAATACACTGGCTCCTTTGAGTTGATCGAACAAATCATCTATCCTTGGAAGAGGGTATTTGTTTTTAAGCGTCAGTTTGTTCAACTCTCGATAATCAATGCACATTCTCATGGTTCCATCTTTCTTCTTGACAAAGAGTACAGGCGCTCCCCAAGGCGAGACACTGGGTCTGATGAAACCCAAGTCCAAGAGTTCCTGTAGTTGCACCTTTAATTCTTGTAGTTCCTTTGGGGCCATCCTGTACGTTGCCTTTGATACTGGGGCAGATCCAGGTTCTAGATCAATGGTGAAATCTAGTTGCCTGTCTGGAGGTAGTCCTGGCAATATTTCAGGAAAAACTTCTGGAAAGTCTCGTACTATTGCCACATCTTCCACCTTCTTGTCTTCACTAGCTTCCCCGTTTAGGTAGACGAGATAAGCTGTGCTTCCTTCCTTCATCATCTCTTTTCTGGCTTGTAATGCGGATATCACTGGTACTCTTTTCTTCATACCTATGCCGTGAAATTCCGTCGGTTCCTTTCCAGGTGGTCGAATAGAAATTTTTCGTTCACCACAAAGGATGGTGGCGTGATTCTCAGCTAGCCAGTCCATTCCTAAGATCATATCTACGTCCCACATGAGCAGAATATTAAGATTGTTCGCTACCATCTTAAGTTCTCCTATTTCAAATTCTACGTTCGAGCAAACATGTGTGGTGGTAGATCTTTCTCCTGAGGGTGTAGTGATTCTTAAGGCACACTTAGCTCGTTCTGATTCGATTTCTAAGGTATCTATGCAAGGGGCAGATATAAAAGAATGCGAGGCACCAGTATCGAACAGAATCATTATGGAAAAACCTTTAAGCTTGCCCATACCTGCCAGGTTTCCCTGGTTTTTCTCGGGCTGGTTTTGGGTGAGAGCAAAGGCTCTCGCCTGCTGCGGCAATGGTTGCGGCCGCCTCTGTTGCTGTTGGCGCTGTTGGTGCTTGTTTTGGTATTGCTGCTGGTATGGTTGTTGTTGGCGGGGCTGGTGTTGCCCTTGAACTGATTGCAGGGGCTGGGCATAAGTGGCCCTGATTGCCGCGCCCTGCTGTTTGTTGGGGCATTGTGAGGAGTAGTGGCCCTTCTGGCCACACGTGTAGCAACTGTCAGTTCCAGCCTTACAGACACCACGATGTGGTTTGTGGCATTTTGGACAAAGGGGAACTTCATTTTGTCTTTGGCTGCCTCCAGCCGGGGCAGGACCCTGTTGCTTCCCTTGTCCTTGTTGCTGATATTGTCCCAACGGCGCATTTCCTTGCCATGGCCTCTTGTTAGTCTGGTTTTCATTTCCTCTATGGTCGTTCCAGTTGCGCTTCCCTTTAAAGTTCTGAGGGCGTGCAGGTGGGTTGGCTGGCGCTGAGGTCTGTGGCGGAGCCAACCTTTCTACTGGCATCGCAGCTTCGATGTCCAGTGCCCTGTTCAAAGACTCAGTGTATGAGAGTCCACCATGACTAGCTAGAGTCATCCGAATCTCGTGCCTCAGACCAGCACAAAATTTCTCCGCCATTTTCTCATCAGTATCCACCTGTTGTGGAGCATAACGCGATAGATCGCAGAACTCTCTGTCATACTCTGTCACCGTCTTCTTCCCTTGTTTCAGGCTATAGAACTCAGCCTCCTTCTTCTTTCTGTAGCTCTTGGGAATATACTTATCATATAATCCCGTCTTAAAGTCTTCCCAAGTGTATGCTGTCCATTGTTCGGGAGTCAGAGTCTTTCGGCGGGCTTCCCACCAAAAGTCAGCCGATCCGGCTAGTTGGAAAGACATACACGAGAGTCGCTCCTCTTCTGTGCAGTGTAGGAAAGTGAAGATACGCTCCAAGGCGCGTATCCAAGCTTCGGCCTCGGCTGGGTCACCTGTCCCAGTGAACGTGGGTGGATTCTGTCGAAGAAAAAGTTCTTCAGTCCTTCTAGCAGGGGGTGGAGGGGGTGGGGTAGGTTCCCTGTCGTTTCGCCGTCCCTCAGGTATTTCATCACGATTTCCATTGTTGTTAATGTTCCTCCTAGCTGGGCGACCTCGTTTAGGTGGCATTCTGTACAATACAAACACCCATTTTAACGCATTCTATACAGGAGTCTCTAAGGCAATTAATAAAGAACTGTTTGTCAAATTTAACTTATCATAACTCCAAAAATATAACAGGATCTGTTGCATACACGAGTCACATTATTCAAAGTTACTACATTCTTAACTGACTCGTGAAGAATAAGAACCCGTAGAGAAACATAAAACATATACGAGATCGTCGCAGAAAGCCCATGCTAGGGTCATATATATATCAAGGAATATTGCCTCATCGAGGGCTTTTACATCGTCAACCCAAAATGTAAGTAAAGTCTATCTAGTACTCCCTATGATGTATCGGCTTACTAGTTAAGTAATCACAAAAGGGTTTTTATTCGCGGAATGTCCTAGAGACCAACATTTCCGTACTAATGCTAGCTAGAAACAACATAAATAAAAACATAGTCATTGGAACGAATTATCGTTTCCGGAGTACATCCACAAGCTAAAAACTATCAAATCTGTGAACTCTGAGTCGCGGTACGACTGCTCCTCGGTGACGCCAGGGGGTCCTCTTCTGGATCCTCCTCGGGGTCCTCCTCCTCATCCTCCTCGGGGTCCTCCTCCTCATCCTCGCCCGGCTCCCAGCTGGGCAACAGAGTCTCTCCCTGGCCCTCGCCTGTCTCCTGCATGATCTGGGCTGAGCGGAAGATATCGTCCACAATCTCACGGATCGGATCGTCTCTGGTGCTGATCCTGGCCGTGGCACGAGGCTTGATCGGAGCTGGAGTTGGCACGGGCTCGGGACGAGTAATTCTCATCGTACCATACTGTGCTGTATCGTCATCCTCCTGCATAGGGTATTTGCCCCTATCTAGAAACTCCCTCATGTTGGCCATGACCCTGTCGACATCTGCCATAGCAGCCTCAAACCTTGCGTCTATCGTAGGTATCAGTGGTGGTGGAGTAGCAGTAGCTCGGATCGCTGAGTCAGGAGGCGATGGGAAATCCCTACGAGCCCGTGGATGAGAAGGGCCTGTCTCGTCATCGTGCCTACCACGGCGCCCTAGAACTGAGGCACGTGGTGTAGAATCTCGTGGCAAGGTCATTGGAGACTCAGGGGCAGTAGCGGGTGTCTCCGCTGGCAAAGGCGTCCCCACCTGTACGTAGTCTCCCGGAAGGATGTAGGGCTCTAGAGGGGCGCGGCCCCACAAAGTGAAACAGATCTGAAGCTCCGCAATAAAGCTAGGGAAGTCTCCCATGAGGTCGTGGTAATCTTCTCGGCGAAAGATGTAGTGGGCAGAAATCTGTCTAGCCCATCCCTGCCACTCGGAAGGTAACAGTAAGATCAACCTCTGGATACCGTCATATCCTAATACTCCATGTGCACTCGCCTCGACCCAGTGTCTGTGAAAACCTGCGAGGAACTGTCCGAGGTTATCCCCGTGACATGGAGCATAGGTGCGGTAGGACCGCTCGACCTCCTCTGGACTAGCCCATGGGGGCAGTGGTCGTCGTCGGGTGAAAACAGTCCTCGCCATCTAACGAAAGAAGTTCTATCATCAACTCAAAGTAAAACGTGACAAGTAACTACAACGATATGGTTCCAAACATCTATACTTGGCAATCAGGAATCGGTTCGAAAATCATAACTCGTGAAATCTAGATATCACAACATCGTCTAAATCTAGTATTCAAGCACATGTCATAGAGGTGATCTAAATCTAGTTCTCAAGCACAAAATCATAACTTGTATTAAGGACCTCCCTAATACTTAATCATAGATTAAGGATTCGACAATCATCATAAAGCTCTAGTGTCATGATCTACCGATCTTAGGGCTTGTTATGCGATGATGATATACTCTTAGATCTAGCAACGAGCAATAAAAGTTTCAACAAAATATATTCAAAAGGCCAAGCCAAATTCGAGATCTCATCGTAGAAAAACACTCGAATATTTAAGCTATGCCCATGCCATCAACGTACTATTGGCGTTCGTTACGCTGCTCAATCTTCATGCTCGTGGTTTCATCATGCGACCCTTCGTGTGATTCTTCTTTCTCTATTTCGACCATCATTGTCGATGTCATCGTAACATGAAGAAAAAGTTAAGGCATCTCCCTAAGTTCTCTTCTATGTTCCGTCGTGAGAGTGAGCATATATAACTTAACAGTTCTAAGTTCTTGTGATTCATACCATAGTCATACTTATTCATGCTTCATACATTTCAAGAAATTAACTTAATTAAAACTTGAAAGTACTTACCATAACCTCCGTTGAGCGTGACGAGATGTAGTGCCAAGCTTTTGTCAACTAGTTCAAAGTGTATTTACTTACTTAATCTAGACTCAACTTAGAAGGAATGAGTAGTACTCAGAGCAAAAGAATTGCTCTGATACCATTCTGTCACGACCGCACTTGCTAAGGATAGCAAATTCGGGGAAACCGCGACTAAGGGAGGGGATTTAGGAGCGGGATTTAGAAAGGGGCATATTCGGTTTCTTGATGACTTGACTTGTATAAGGAAATCAATCGAAATATCTAGATATCAACGAAGGAAGGGACCGTACATAATAATATCCCAAAACGGGGTACTCAATGGGTTTTAGTACATTATTAAATAATACATATTGTTTGACAAATGACATAATATCTTAACGTAATCAGTGTTCGCAGCGGAATAATAATAATTTGAGTATATGTATGAAGACATATACTCTACTCTGAGGTACTCATCCTAGATTGACAGAAGCTCCGCTTGCACACTACATCCTCGATCACAGCTCAACCTGCACATTTATAAATACATACAGGGCTAAGTACAAGAGTACTTAGTGGACACTTGCCGAAATTTACATACATGCATAATATTTTATTGTTAAGCCTTTCCACAGTAGTAAGATACGAGGGTTTTCCTTTAAAGACTCGTATTTACCAAACATAATGTAGTAACCCGCTCTCTTAATTATATTTAAGATTAGTAATGCGATAATTAATTATTGCATCTTTCAGTGATGAAACCCAATGTTGATCTATGTTTGTTTTCGACTTATGATTTTGAGTTATATAAAACTTAAAGAAGAGTTATTATTTTATTTCGCGTGAGAAACCGCGATAAGGATTATTGAGCAATCAATAATTTTTATTCCAAGTTCATAACTGACTTAGCAAAGTCATGTTATTTAGTAGAAATATTATTTATATTATTAGTTGTTATTATTTTTGTACTTGTTTAAGTCGTGAATTTATTCCCGCTTGTGAGGAGAATTAAATCTTCGGATTTAATTTAGATATTAGATGAGCAAACGAATTTAAATCTACATATTTAATTTAGAATTATTTTTACAGTCTATCGATATTAATATCAAGCAGATACACCATCACACGTTACATATTACAGTTATAAAAATTCTTTCCTATACTCCTATTACACACCGGCTGCATCATCAAAGGTGAATGAGTAAAAGAAAGAAGAAAAGAAATAGGAGAAAGAAAGGAAATAGGGAGGAAATAGGAGAAGAAACAAAAGAGAGAGGAGGCGTGCGTGTGTAAAGCAGCAACAGCTCTGCCACAGCCGCCCAACTCTACCAATCCCCTTCTCCTTACACCCTACCCCTATTCCTTAGCAGCTGCCAGCCGCCCCACTTCACCAATCTGTTAGTCAAAGGTTCTACAATTTTTTCAAGTTTGGCAGCAACTCTTTCCATTTTTGCTGCTTGCAGCAACATTCCCTTTTGTCAACATTTGCTGCCACCTGCAGAAAAACACAACTAAAACACCACCTAGCAGAAGTGTTATTTGCTAGAGAGTTCATTGAGACTTCATTAACGTGAGGGACAGAGCTGCCCAACTTCCGCCAAATCCTCAAGGTAAGCTTCGGCTTGAACGTTTCCACTTCCTGCCATAACCTCCACCTGCATTTTAAAGCAATAACACCTTCATTGTATTTCAGTTATTCCCCATCTCAATCATCAATACCACAACAGCCAACCAACAAGCTAGATACTCAAGGTATTTATGCGACCTCAGTTATTCAATCCAGTTTGCATTCATACCATCAAACATGATCAGATTCAAATGATAGAATACCTATATAAGCATAATGGACTTAGCAGCGAAGTTACACTTCATAATGCAGAACACCAGTTACATTTATTTTATGTAAGAATTAATGTGTAGAACTCGAGCAACTCAACATACTAAGCACAGCAGGGAAAATCAAACTTTACAATAGAGTAGATGGGGACTTAGCTTTTAGAGATGAGGGGCGCTGCTCTACTTAGTCAAGCCGAGAGACGATATCTGGGCGGCGACTCGCGGGAACAGCAGCGTCGACGGCGTCGAGCGGTGAAAGGCAGACGACTCCCGACCTCGATGATGGCCCTCGCCGATTCTGGATTTGCAGCAGCGGCGGAGTACCCTTCGCCCAAATCCAGCAGCAGCGTGGCGTGGCTCGAACCTTCGACCCCGGAGATAGCAGCAACGGCGGACCCTCCCCTGCTCGCCGGAAATCGCACAGCAGCAGCGGCGCCGCTCGCCGGTTCCACGGCGGTGGCGGATCGAAGCAGTGGCGGCGATCCCCAATTTGTGAAGTTAGGGCTTCCTTTGTTCCGTCGATTTGGGGAGGGAGAAAGAAATTACGAGAGGAGCAGGTAGAGACCGTGGCGACGAGCGGACGGATTCCGACATGCAGCGGCGCGGCGAATCTCCCGGCCTTCCAGTTGCAGCGGCGGCGGCGCTCTCTGATTTGGGGAGGAAATCAGGGCTCCCTTTTCGTTTTGCCTTCGTCCGTGAATCGAGAGGGAGAATAGAGGTGTGAGAAGGAGAAGGCGGCGGCTGGCTCGCCGGATTGCGGAGCGGCGGCGGCGGGCGCCTCGGCTGGAGACGGATCGAGAGAGAGAGAGAACCGAAGGGAGCGTCTGTTTGAGAAGAGAGAGAGACCGAGTTGTTGAAGGAAGGAGAGGAATTTGGGCTTGTGTTAATTAGTTTTGGGCCAACCTTTATTGGGTCCAGACTTATTTATTTTCATTGGGCCTGCTCTGTATTATTCAATTAATTAAGCCCAGTTAGTAATTCAGCCACTTGGACTGAAATATTTTCTCTGGGCCGATTTTATTTAATTAACTGGGCCCATATCCTTTATTTCATGGCAACTGGAGTTTAATCCGTTTACATAGGCCGATTTTCTTGGGCTGAGTTATTTTGAATTAGAGCCTTTCCTTTCTTTAATACTTAGGCCCTGATTAATTATTTTATTTGGATTTCAGATTCATATATAAATAAGACTGTAATTATTTATTTCATTCAAGCCCACTTCTACTTAACTAATTATTAGGCTGCCTTATGTTGGGCCTTCTAATTATTCGAACTTACAGTATTGCTATTGTTCCTACTTTAGCCCGGGTAAATTTTACAAGGTTATACAACGAATAAACCGAATTATTTATTTATTTTTCTTTTGACTACGAGGAGCGGGGTTTATTTAATTGGCGGATTAGAACACCCTGAAGAGAACGGATTAATTTTAGTTAATTATCCGGCTTCATGAGACGAGACTTAGCTTTTGTTTAAATCCGATAGCTTGGATTAACATTAGAAATTCCCTGATTATTATCTCAGAATAATAATTCATGCATAAGAGGATCATGCATCGTTAATTTCGTATTCTCATTATTTGAGGATTTTGCTCGAGCAGTATCTTATTTATATTCTCGTAATAAAGGTCAAGCACGAGATTAATAATCAATCAAGGAGCTACTGTACCACAGAAAGTTTCTATCAGGTGGGCATTACTTTCATATATATCAAATGAGTTTAAATGTTACGTTCAAGCAAGTTATTTCATGACTAAATTAATTGAAGTTATTTCAACTGTTGTCTTGCCATAAATGTTTCAATGTTTGGTATGATATCTATCTGATGTGGCTTTGCCACTTATTATGCAATCGAATTCGAGTCCTGAGCAGTTGATAGCTATCCTGCCAGGGCTAGTGTACACCAGTGACCGTGAGTCATCTAGCGGGTTGGCCGGTCAAGTGACCGTGAGAGGTGGCCACCTCTCCGGCACACAGTTCCAGATATGATAGATTACAAGAGAACTTAGTCTGCAGACCAACTTTAAGAATCACAAATGAATTTAGTAAGCTTGGGCCTTTTTAGCAAAAAAAAAAAAAAAAAAAAAAAACTCCCTTGCTGTACTGTTTATGATGGCATGACAATTTACAGTTTTGAAGCATGTATTTTTATACTTAGGCATACGTGCCCACTGAGTACTTTTGTACTCAGCCCTGCATATATTTCTAAATGTGCAGGTTGAGCAGCTGCTGGTGGTGATGAAGTGACGAGCGGGACTCTTTTGTCTTATTATGTATTAATGAACTCTAGGGATACATGTCTTCATACATGTAATCAGAACCTTATTCCGCTGCGTACTCAGAAGTTTTATGTTATTTTTGCTAAGTCGGAGTTATCCGAACTTACTAGTTATTTGAGTCTATACGACTAAACCTCCGTTATATTATAAATATCCCTTTTATAAAAAAAATGATGAAATGCGATCCTTCCTTGTTTGATTATCCCCCTTTCTACCCCGCTCCTAATCTCCCTCCATTAGTCACGGTTTCCCCGGCTTAATTATCCTTAATTAGGGCCGGTCGTGACAGAATGGTATCAGAGCAGTTCATTTGCTCTGAACCCTAGAGTTAGCCCATTTTTCTGGTATGATCACTAGAATATATGAGTCAGTCAACCAAAGCTCATCACTTCATCACATCGTCATGCTCAGCAAGAAAGAAGGTGGTAATGATTTTAAAACATTGAGAAGTTCACGTTTTATATGAATGTACTGATGCTTACATTCAAGTTTTATGCTTTATTGATTGATTAGATATCTCAATGAACTTAGATGCGTTAAGAATGCATGATCACTGTTACGAGAAGAACAATAGAAGCTAGAAACTCAGTTATATTTCACTATAGCCATGGTGAAGAGCTAAGAAAGAGGAAGAGAATCCAATGAAAGCAGTGCAAGCGGAGTGCCACGCACGAATCACTGAAGCAGGCATAGTTCTTCATTCAGGTTGTTCACACGAGACGGAGCACCTAATCGACTATTGCCTTATTCAATGATAGTTTAAGTATGATATTGCTTATAGCGATGAGTATGACTTATGTAACCAGTTAGCTAATCCCTAATAAGTTGAGACTCACTTCTAGCCTCGATTATCACTAGCTATGACTTGAGGATAACTTTCATGATTCATCAATGAACTTCATAATTAGACTTACCAGGGGTCAAAATGCTTTGTATATGATGTTAATAATTCGATTAAAGCTATCAGCTTATAGTTTCAGGTATTCGGAACCATTCTGCTTACAGTACCTATCATATTAGATGAGGACATGACTGAGAATCCCTATTGATTACGATCACCTACTACGAATTGGAAAGACGAGATGTGATATGGGTACTGACAATTACCAACCATTATGATTGATCATAAAAGTTTACGCAAGTGGGTAAGACGAGAGAAGTTCTCGAAGATGGTTCAGAGTTTAATAATAGCTAGAAGCACCGACAGTGGATCAATGCTGAAACAAATGAATTAAGATTCTAATGAGACCCTAAGGATATACTCAAGATAAGTATACATACCTTAACCTATCGAGGACATCGCCTCAGTTAGAACGTCTTGGATTAGGTATTTAGTCTGGTAGCCGGAATAAGAGCATTGACTAAGGTCATTCCATGACTTAGCATTACATATGGTGACACATACCCTATAAAGGTGCTCAGATGAGCAAAGGCTATTTCCTTATTGAATGTGTGATGATTCAGAAGGTCTTTTGCAATAACACGGAAGAGTACTTCAAATTATATGGTTGCATTTCAAGCGCTATGTGAAGAAAACACTAAGTACTAGGAGTACTACATAAAGATCATGTAGAGGAAGATTGTTGAGTAAGGTCGAGCCTACCTTATTTCGCCTATAGAAGATGTTTAAGGATTGCATTAAACTAGGAGACAGACTCCAAGTTTGAGAAGCTCTAGAATATTCTCAAGGACATGTTCAAGATGTTAAGAAGAAAGTGGTGATTTTAGACCAAATATACCTTTTGCAGCCAATGAACAAGAGTTGCCAAGTTCGGAAAAGTATTTCCGAGTGACTGAGAAGTAGTTGTGTCGGACCTGGCCAGTCCACATGACCAAAATATCAGTAGTCGTCATATATGGGTCTCTAAACCTATATATTTAAACTTTCATCTGAAAAGCCAAGCGGGTTCAGATTATTAGGTCATTTCGTTTCGACCTTTTAGTCAATTCATTTCTACCCTAAGGCCATTTCTTTTCAATCGTCTGACAAAATTGTTGATTCACTTCACTTTGCGTAATTGCCATTTGTGACTTTAATCATTGTGGTTTGTTAGTTGTTAGTAGAATTCCGGTGACCTAAAGACAAACAGGTATTCACCAGATTAAATCAGTCAAACACGTATGCTTCAACCCAAGGGTCAAGCACGTAATGCATACAGACAATCTCTTGTGCAATTAGTAGGACGTTATTTGTGTATTTCGAAAACGACGATCATTTCGATGCTTTTGTATGCCCCTATGTATGCTTAGTTATTTTGACTAGTATTAGTACGGAAACGCTGGTTCATAGGGCATTTTGGAACTGAGCCCTTTCATGATGACCTTGCAAGATAGCCAGTTCATCATGTATAATGCTTGGATAGATCACCATATCTATATTCAAATGTTGATGAAATAGTCCTCATTGATACTAATTTTCCCATGTCTATGTAGCGACCCTATCAGTCTTTTGCGGCAAGTCACTTCCGCCACATTTTACTTATATGCTTGCACGAGGAAGAATGCGAACAAGATTTGAGAATCAAGAAATGGTTACAGAAGTGATGATATACAACTGTATGTTTTGATGATTGTATGTCGACTCATTAGTATACCACCAAAACAAGGGAGTCCGAGAAGAAGAGGAAGAATTCCACGAGATAATGAAAAAGGCCCAGTACCATGGCTAGAACAATATAACGCCACTAACTATACAACAAAAATATAGAATAGAAGAACTATTTCTACGAGGAAACCCACCTGTCTTCGATAGGTTAGGAGATCCAACAAAGGCTGAGACTTGGGTACAAGCTAGTGAGCGCATCTTCAATTTCTTGCGCTGCACAGATCTGGAACGTCTTACTTGCGTATCCTCTCAGCTGACTTATGGTGGGAAGCAAGGAGGAAGACAATGACAATTGAGTGGTTAGGAAATTTAACGTGGGGATAGTTTAAGACTGTAATATATGACAAGTATACACCCAAAAGCTATCGCAAAAAGAAAGAAATGGAATTTTACAATCCGAAGCAAGGAAGAACAACAATTACTCCATATGGCATGATGTTCTGCGATACGTCAAGATATGCGCTAGAGCAAGTAGACACATATGAAAAGATGGTTAAAAGAATTCGATGTCGGACTGAGGCACGAGATTAGAATGGCTTGGGCAAGCCATGGTGGATCGTCTTACGTGGAGTCGCTTAGCAAAGCGTTATGCATTGAGGCATCAATGCTGGGAGAGAGACCAGCAACTGCGCCTACGTCTGCACCTCCACAAACTCGGGCTCAAAACTTTTGAGAAAGAAAAAGAGAATGGGATATAGTAACCCTGGCCAAGCTAAGGAAAGGGCCATGGCAGGGGCAGACGTCACAGCAACGTGGCTATGACACCTCAAAACAGATGGGGGATAACAAGTATGGGACTCCACCCTGCCCAAAGTGGAACAAGAACCATGGGAAACTCTCTAGTACTGGTAATGAAGGTTGTTGCATAGTAACTGGAATGAACATTATACAAATCGTTACCCGAATAAGCAACAAAGGGCGGGTCTCAGGCTAAACTCGCCTGTTCAGAATCTGCATTTGAGCAATCCAAGCTTTGCCCAACCATACCAAGAGCAGTAACCACACCAGCGATAGCAACAACAACAATAATAGCACATGTGTGCTTGAATTTAGAGCTAAGCATAAAAATTATTCAAGTTGGAGTGAACAACTCGTATGTTATGCCGATGAGAGACATATACATAATTTTAGGAATGAAATGGCTAGTTGAGAACTATGTCACCATCATTTGCAATGAAAGTCAAATTTCTTTTCGACCACGGGGTAGAAACCGACACGTTTTCATGGGATCAGCATGGATAGGAGAAAGACGATCATCTCCGCCCCTCAAGCAACAAAGATGATGAGAAAAGGGTGCCCAGCCTACCCTGTGTATTTACACGGGGAATCAGGAACCAAGAAAGGTATAAGAGACGTGACAATCATATGAGAATTTCCAAATGTTTTCTGGACATTTCTCCGAGGTACACCGATTCATTTTGAAAAGAATAAGGATGACACATTGAGAATGTGTATAGACTATAGAGAAAGTTGAACAAGGTGACACTCAAGAACAGGTATCCTCTGCCGAGGATAGGCGACTTTTTCGAACAGCTCAGAGGAGCGGGTGTGTTCTTAAAGATTGATTTAAGGTCTAGGTACCATCAACTAAAGATTTAACAAGAAGATGTACCTAAGACAGTCTTCCGAACCAGATATAGACAATATGAGTTCATAGTGGTGTCATTTGGATTGACCAATGCACCAGCCGAGTTCATGGACCTCATGAACCGAGTGTTCCACCCATACTTAGACAACCTTGTCTTAGTTTTCATAGACGATGTCTTGATATACTCGAAGAACGAGAAAGATCATGAGAAACACTTGAAAATTTTCTTACAGAATGTAGAGAACAAAGCATCCTTATGCCAAGTTCAGCAAGTGGAAATTTTAGCTTCATCAAGTCACGATTTTGGGGCACAATGTATCATCAAAATGGGACAAGGTGGACCTTGAGAAAGTACGAGTTGTACACCAACAGGGACTGTTTACTAATCCCAATGAGATCAGAAATTTCTTGGGATTTGAAAGTTATTATCAGAGGTTCATAGAAGGATTTTCCAAAATAAACAAGACTAATGACACAATTACACAAGAAGAGAATCAAATTTCCTTGGACAGAAATATGTGAGAAAAGATTTACAGAGCTCAAAGAGAAGTTAAGTACCGCACCAATGTTAGTTGTTCCAACGACTGATGATGAATATGCACCAATGTTAGTTGTTCCAACGACTGATGATGAATATGTGGATATCATACGCGTCCAAGAAAGTACTTGATTGCGTGTTAACGCAATAAGGAAGAGTGATAGCATATACATCACGACATATTAGACCACATGAATTGATTTATCTAACTCATCATCTAGAATTAGCTGCGGTAGAAACACCATCCATATGGAGTTAATGCGAGATATTCACAGACCATAAAAGTTTGAAATACTTTTTCGAGCATAGGGATCTTAACATGAGACAATAAAGATAACTCGAACAAGCGAAGGGCCATGACTGTGGTATTAACGACCACCCATGCAAGGCCAACATAGTAGCTAATGCCATGAGTCGTAAAACTCAATCTACGTTGGAATTCTCCTCACTCTGGAGGGGGGGAACCCATTAAAGATTTTTGTAGAATGAGTTAAGAGTGGTTCAACTATTGGAATTAGTAGAAGGCATTATTGCTACAAGGATGGTGACAGCCATTTTGAGAGGAAAGATGTTAAATGCACGAAGAAATGATGAGACCTTGGGGAGGATACATTTAACATTAAAGAGCAGGCAAGCCTGCGCGATACCACGAGGCGTCGAATGATGCGTTAGTGTTTGAGGACAGATTGTGTATCCCACACGATGAGATTCTCAAAGATGAGATGATGAGCAAGGCTCATTACTGGCCACCCGGGAAGCACAAAATGTACAAAGACTTGAAAGAAAATTTTGATGGAAAGATATGAAAGAAAAGGAAAATATAACTTTATTTGTTGAGAGATGCCTAGCATGCCAACGAGGGAAGACTTAGCACCGAAGATCGTATGGGAAGTCACAGCCATTGGAAATATCAGAATGGAGGTCTGACCACATTACAATGAATTTCGTAACTAGTTTACAAAGTCGAAATGAGGAAACACCGCGATTTTGCGTAATGGTGGAGCAACTTACGAAATGCACTCGTTTTATACAAATACCGATCACATATAGATTAGACAAGCTAGCCCAGTTGTGTGTCCAAGAAATTTTGCGTTGCACGGTGTGCCCGTGTCAATTACTTTGGAGCGAAACTTGAAGTTCACATCCAGATTCTGGATAAATTTGCAGAAGGAATTAGGCACAAGGTTAAATTTTAGTACCGCCTTCCACCCACAAGCAGATGGATAGTTTGTGAGAACAATTCAGACTCTCAAAGACACGTTTAGAGTAATAGTACTAGACAAAGATGGAAGTGAGGAATCGGTGCTGCCATTGTTGAGATTGCCTACAACAGTAGTTATCGAGCAACCATTGATATGGCGCCTTACGAGGCGCTGTATGGGAGGAAGTGCAGATCCCCGCTTTACTGGGATGAAGTGGGTGAGAGAAAAGTTTTAGGACCAGACATGGTCAATGAGATGGTTGAGATAGTCCGCCAGATCAGAGGGCGAATAAAGGAGGCACAAGATAGACAGAAATCTTACGCTGATGCACGTCGAACTGAGTTACGTTTTGAAATAGGAGACAAGGTCTTCCTAAAGGTATCTCCTACCAAGGGGATAACTAGGTTTGGTGTCAAGGGAAAACTTAGGCCCCGATTCGTAGGACCTTATGAGATTCTAGAGAGGATAGGCCCAGTGGCCTATAGGTTGGCATTACCGCCAAGTTTTGGAAACGTTCACAACGTTTTTCACGTGTCACAACTCAGAAAATACGTCTACGATCCAAAGCATGTGATCCACCAAGAAGAGAGACCAGAGGCCATTCTAGATCGAAAAGTGCAACAACTCAGGAATAAGGCAATCACATCAGTGAAAGTCTTATGGCGACACCACGGACAAGAGGAAGCCACGTGGGAGCTTGAAGATAAGATGTAGGAGAAATACCCCGAACTATTTTAGAAGAAATATGCAAATTTCGGGACGAAATTTTTGTTAAGAGGGGTAGTATGTAGTAACCCGCTCTCTTAATTATATTTAAGATTAGTAATGCGATAATTAATTATTGCATCTTTCAGTGATGAAACCCAATGTTGATCTATGTTTGTTTTCGACTTATGATTTTGAGTTATATAAAACTTAAAGCAGAGTTATTATTTTATTTCGCGTGAGAAACCGCGATAAGGATTATTGAGCAATCAATAATTTTTATTCCAAGTTCATAACTGACTTAGCAAAGTCATGTTATTTAGTAGAAATATTATTTATATTATTAGTTGTTATTATTTTTGTACTTGTTTAAGTCGTGAATTTATTCCCGCTTGTGAGGAGAATTAAATCTTCGGATTTAATTTAGATATTAGATGAGCAAACGAATTTAAATCTACATATTTAATTTAGAATTATTTTTACAGTCTATCGATATTAATATCAAGCAGATACACCATCACACGTTACATATTACAGTTATAAAAATTCTTTCCTATACTCCTATTACACACCGGCTGCATCATCAAAGGTGAATGAGTAAAAGAAAGAAGAAAAGAAATAGGAGAAAGAAAGGAAATAGGGAGGAAATAGGAGAAGAAACAAAAGAGAGAGGAGGCGTGCGTGTGTAAAGCAGCAACAGCTCTGCCACAGCCGCCCAACTCTACCAATCCCCTTCTCCTTACACCCTACCCCTATTCCTTAGCAGCTGCCAGCCGCCCCACTTCACCAATCTGTTAGTCAAAGGTTCTACAATTTTTTCAAGTTTGGCAGCAACTCTTTCCATTTTTGCTGCTTGCAGCAACATTCCCTTTTGTCAACATTTGCTGCCACCTGCAGAAAAACACAACTAAAACACCACCTAGCAGAAGTGTTATTTGCTAGAGAGTTCATTGAGACTTCATTAACGTGAGGGACAGAGCTGCCCAACTTCCGCCAAATCCTCAAGGTAAGCTTCGGCTTGAACGTTTCCACTTCCTGCCATAACCTCCACCTGCATTTTAAAGCAATAACACCTTCATTGTATTTCAGTTATTCCCCATCTCAATCATCAATACCACAACAGCCAACCAACAAGCTAGATACTCAAGGTATTTATGCGACCTCAGTTATTCAATCCAGTTTGCATTCATACCATCAAACATGATCAGATTCAAATGATAGAATACCTATATAAGCATAATGGACTTAGCAGCGAAGTTACACTTCATAATGCAGAACACCAGTTACATTTATTTTATGTAAGAATTAATGTGTAGAACTCGAGCAACTCAACATACTAAGCACAGCAGGGAAAATCAAACTTTACAATAGAGTAGATGGGGACTTAGCTTTTAGAGATGAGGGGCGCTGCTCTACTTAGTCAAGCCGAGAGACGATATCTGGGCGGCGACTCGCGGGAACAGCAGCGTCGACGGCGTCGAGCGGTGAAAGGCAGACGACTCCCGACCTCGATGATGGCCCTCGCCGATTCTGGATTTGCAGCAGCGGCGGAGTACCCTTCGCCCAAATCCAGCAGCAGCGTGGCGTGGCTCGAACCTTCGACCCCGGAGATAGCAGCAACGGCGGACCCTCCCCTGCTCGCCGGAAATCGCACAGCAGCAGCGGCGCCGCTCGCCGGTTCCACGGCGGTGGCGGATCGAAGCAGTGGCGGCGATCCCCAATTTGTGAAGTTAGGGCTTCCTTTGTTCCGTCGATTTGGGGAGGGAGAAAGAAATTACGAGAGGAGCAGGTAGAGACCGTGGCGACGAGCGGACGGATTCCGACATGCAGCGGCGCGGCGAATCTCCCGGCCTTCCAGTTGCAGCGGCGGCGGCGCTCTCTGATTTGGGGAGGAAATCAGGGCTCCCTTTTCGTTTTGCCTTCGTCCGTGAATCGAGAGGGAGAATAGAGGTGTGAGAAGGAGAAGGCGGCGGCTGGCTCGCCGGATTGCGGAGCGGCGGCGGCGGGCGCCTCGGCTGGAGACGGATCGAGAGAGAGAGAGAACCGAAGGGAGCGTCTGTTTGAGAAGAGAGAGAGACCGAGTTGTTGAAGGAAGGAGAGGAATTTGGGCTTGTGTTAATTAGTTTTGGGCCAACCTTTATTGGGTCCAGACTTATTTATTTTCATTGGGCCTGCTCTGTATTATTCAATTAATTAAGCCCAGTTAGTAATTCAGCCACTTGGACTGAAATATTTTCTCTGGGCCGATTTTATTTAATTAACTGGGCCCATATCCTTTATTTCATGGCAACTGGAGTTTAATCCGTTTACATAGGCCGATTTTCTTGGGCTGAGTTATTTTGAATTAGAGCCTTTCCTTTCTTTAATACTTAGGCCCTGATTAATTATTTTATTTGGATTTCAGATTCATATATAAATAAGACTGTAATTATTTATTTCATTCAAGCCCACTTCTACTTAACTAATTATTAGGCTGCCTTATGTTGGGCCTTCTAATTATTCGAACTTACAGTATTGCTATTGTTCCTACTTTAGCCCGGGTAAATTTTACAAGGTTATACAACGAATAAACCGAATTATTTATTTATTTTTCTTTTGACTACGAGGAGCGGGGTTTATTTAATTGGCGGATTAGAACACCCTGAAGAGAACGGATTAATTTTAGTTAATTATCCGGCTTCATGAGACGAGACTTAGCTTTTGTTTAAATCCGATAGCTTGGATTAACATTAGAAATTCCCTGATTATTATCTCAGAATAATAATTCATGCATAAGAGGATCATGCATCGTTAATTTCGTATTCTCATTATTTGAGGATTTTGCTCGAGCAGTATCTTATTTATATTCTCGTAATAAAGGTCAAGCACGAGATTAATAATCAATCAAGGAGCTACTGTACCACAGAAAGTTTCTATCAGGTGGGCATTACTTTCATATATATCAAATGAGTTTAAATGTTACGTTCAAGCAAGTTATTTCATGACTAAATTAATTGAAGTTATTTCAACTGTTGTCTTGCCATAAATGTTTCAATGTTTGGTATGATATCTATCTGATGTGGCTTTGCCACTTATTATGCAATCGAATTCGAGTCCTGAGCAGTTGATAGCTATCCTGCCAGGGCTAGTGTACACCAGTGACCGTGAGTCATCTAGCGGGTTGGCCGGTCAAGTGACCGTGAGAGGTGGCCACCTCTCCGGCACACAGTTCCAGATATGATAGATTACAAGAGAACTTAGTCTGCAGACCAACTTTAAGAATCACAAATGAATTTAGTAAGCTTGGGCCTTTTTAGCAAAAAAAAAAAAAAAAAAAAAAACTCCCTTGCTGTACTGTTTATGATGGCATGACAATTTACAGTTTTGAAGCATGTATTTTTATACTTAGGCATACGTGCCCACTGAGTACTTTTGTACTCAGCCCTGCATATATTTCTAAATGTGCAGGTTGAGCAGCTGCTGGTGGTGATGAAGTGACGAGCGGGACTCTTTTGTCTTATTATGTATTAATGAACTCTAGGGATACATGTCTTCATACATGTAATCAGAACCTTATTCCGCTGCGTACTCAGAAGTTTTATGTTATTTTGGCTAAGTCGGAGTTATCCGAACTTACTAGTTATTTGAGTCTATACGACTAAACCTCCGTTATATTATAAATATCCCTTTTATAAAAAAAATGATGAAATGCGATCCTTCCTTGTTTGATTATCCCCCTTTCTACCCCGCTCCTAATCTTCCTCCATTAGTCACGGTTTCCCCGGCTTAATTATCCTTAATTAGGGCCGGTCGTGACACATAATATCATTTCTTTCATCAATAACCCGCGCAGGCATTTTAATATCATTAATCACCATATCAGTAACTCGTGCCGAGAGGGAGGCCTCCCTCTACGGACACTATGATCGGCCAACCCGCTAGATGACTCACGATCACAAGGTGTACACTAATTCCGAAGGGATTTGCGGTCCCATCCAGAATCCGAATTCGATTAACATCAGATAGGCAATTAATAATAAAACATAAAGCATTTAGGCATTGACAATATCATTTAAATTCATAAGCATAAAGTCTTAACAATTCTAATATATAATTTTAGTTTATACGTAGAAAGCCTACCTGAATAGCAGACTCACGGTTTAGCTCTAACTCTGGTGCTTGACCTTTAATTCGAGAAAATAAAATAAGATTCTAATTCTCGAAAAATCTCAATAAATGAGGATGCGTGAAATGATTATGCATGACTCATATTCCTTTAATTAAATTATGAGATGCTAATCCTATTTAAGGAATTAAAGCTCGTCTTATGAGGTCGGATTATTAATCTTATCTCGTCAAAACCTTAAACTCAAAATATTATCACATAACTATCATTTAGGTTCGAAACTATTTATTCGATCATCAACATGCGCATTAATCATAACTCGTTCTATTTATGTCATCAAGTCAAATATTCCGTCATTTAAAAACAAATCCTATAATATTACATAGATAAATTATATCATCATAGATCATGCTTTCTTATTTTTAAAATCATTTAATCATTTTCAAATAATCCATATTAATAAGTCATTTGAAAAGAATTAATTTAAATGAGAGTTTAACTCAAAATATTTTATTTTATAATCCATTTATAAATACTTGAAATAAAAAACTCCATTTAAATAATTAATTTAAAGGTCAATATATAATTAAATTAATCAAGCTCAATTTAAATTAATAATTAAGAGCTCAAATAATTTAAATAGATATAAGCCCAAATTAATTAGATAAATTAAGTCTATCATGTTTTTCTTTGAATAAGGCCCAAACAATTAAATTAAAATAGGCCCAAATCCTTTAATTAAAAGAAGCCCATCAGATTTTATTTGTAAAGGGCCGAGCCCAAACATTTAAATCGAAGCCCATCTGTTAATTAAATAAGGGCCCAAACACTTATTAAAATCGGCCCAAGTCTCGGCCCAAACAATTAATAAAATCGGCCCAACCCGGCCCAATTCCTAACCTAAATATACACACACAATTACACCTCCCAACACACACACAAGCTGCGCCCCCTCTCTTCTTTCTCACTCTCTCTCTCGCCTTTGTCCTCTCTCCCGTCTCCCCCTCTCTGTTCGGCTGAGGAGGCGCGCCGCCTCCTCGTCGCCGTCGCCGAGCGGCGCCCTGCTCTCCCTCGGCATCTCTCGGCCGCTATCGTTCATCTCTCTCTTTCTCACAATATCAAGACCGAACGTTGCTCATCTCTCTCTCTCGCTCAACAGCCGCTCGGCTCTCTTTCTCAAATCAAGACATCGCCGTCCGCGTCTTGGCCCTTCCAGTCGCCGGCGAGGTTCGCCGCGTGGAGCTGCTGCCGCTGACTGCTGCTGTTCTGCTCTGAGCCGCGACCAGCGGCGCTTGGCCTTTGGCCGCGCCGTCCCGCTCAGCCGCCTGGAACTGCTGCTGCTCGCCCGGAGTCCGCCGACTGCTGCTGTTCGTCGAGTCGGCGAGAGATGGCAGAACAGCTGCTGCCGCCGACAGAGGCCATCTCGCCGTTTGGTGCCGCCGCCATCGGCTGCCGCTGCCTCGCCCAAAGCCGACTCCCGGAGTTGCCGTTCGTCGTAGCGAAGGTCTCGGCAGTTCGTCATTGCCTCCCTCTCGTTTTATCTCTCTTCGATAGGTTTGTAGATTTGAAAAAGTTTTACATAAAACTCAAGTTTGTGTAAAGATTTGATTATGGAATCAAAACTTGATTTTTCTGTACTCTAGTTTAGTTATATAGAGGTTCTATTTCTGATTTCTTGCAAAGGTTTGATGCGTATGCAAATACTGTAAACTGTAAAATGATATATTGCTTGCTAATGAATTCTATTGAACATAAACACTTGTATAAGGAATGAAGTTGAAGAACTTTGAGATTAATATATACCTTGTTCTGCTGAAGTTTGGAACTCAAAACGAACACTCTGTATTTTAAAATTAGCAATTGAAGGTTGTGGTTTTAAAACTGATTCGTTTGAGTTAATTTATAGGCGAATTGCTGCGACAATGGAATTTATGAATGTGGAATTTTTGTGAGTGAAAATCGGCTGCGCCTGAACAAATAAGATTTGCTGCGGCTGTATCTGTATCTTTGAAAAAAATGAGATTTGCTGTTGAAAACTGAGATTTGCTTTGTTGAAATCTTTCTGACTGTGTAGGATGGAAAAAGAAAAAAAAACTAAGCACGGGTGAGAATAGAGTGGCTGAGGGAGCATAGCGTGCTAAATTTAATACACGAAAAAAAAATCTAAATTAATAACGTAGATTTAATTCTTCACAAGTCGGAATAAAATCACGACTCAAGAAATAATAATAGAAAAATAATTCTATTGTGATTAATAAATAACATGACTTAACTAAGTCAGTTATGAATCTGAAATAAATAATTATTGGCTTACTCAATAATTTTCATCGCGGTTTTATTTACGCGAAACTACTGACTTGGTAATAAAATAATAATCCTGCTTAATTGAATATAATCCAGTGTCATAAGCTGAATTTAAATCATAAATAATTACTGGGCTTGATTTACTGAAAGATGAAATAATAATTATCATATTACTGGATTTAAATATAATAAAAGAGCGGGTTGTTACAACTAGGCCATCCCAAGGGGACTAATTTGGTCAATTATTGATATCGTATGATCTGGTCGACATTTCCTTCTTTTAAGGATGTGAGAAAGGATGATTTTACAACTGTATATTGGAATAGATGTGGAGATTCTTGTTTGGGTATTCGAAAAACAATTTTATTAAATTAAATTTTATTAAAAGGAGAAAGAGAAAAAAGAACCAAGAACCCTTGAGTGCACAAACAACAAACTAAGGGCCGAGCCTCATTAAAACCCTTTTAAGGCAAACCTGGTCGGAAAATCCTTAAAAGGGAAAAAGAGTACTCGTCTAAAAAAGGAGCTGTGTGGGAACGGAAGTGAGACAACTTCAGAGATTCCGGCCGAACCATCACCCCTAAGCAGCTCGGTTCCCGAACACATCAAAGCAAACCAACCAAAGAGAACAAGCAAAGAAAAAGCAAAAACAACCAAAAAGGAACCAAACTGAAAACCAGAAACAGCACGACACCAGGCACAACTAGCGAAGCTAAAATGAAAATCAGCAGCCCAAGAAAAACCATGCAAACGGAAGAAGAAGATAACACTCCAAGAGGTGGCACATCGACGACGAAAACTGCCGCCCCTCAAGCAAGCTCGACGTGAAACGGTAGAAACACGCCGATCACGGAGATCCAAGAGGTCCGACCAGTCGGCTCCCAGTGTCGAGCTCACCCGAGCACTGAAAAAAGACACCGCTGACGCCCCGACCCTAACACCAGAAATCGCCCACCCTCCTGCAAAACCATCACAACACCAGCAGACAATCGAAACCCCAACGAAGCAACCGCACCTGTCGCGAAAAGCATCCAACCTATTCGAAACAGACATTAACACCTTAAAGCACCATTCGAACAAAGCTATGGGTAGAAAAATCACGAGCCACCGCATGTTTAATATCGTCAATCGCATAAGGCCACCATCCCTCTTGTCTATCATCATTGGCCATTATGTCCGCGGGGTGATTTCCTTCACGAAAGATGTGAGTAACAATCAAAGAAAAACCATGAAGACGATGCAGAACCTGCTTCCAGGAAGCTAAGAAACGCCAGGGAACATCCGTGGAGCGATTCTCCAACAACCGCACGACATACATCGAATCGGACTCAACCCAAAGATGAAGCCAGCCACGTTCATGAGCAATATTAATAGCAGTAATAACCGCTAGAAGCTCAGCTTCAAAAGCAAACCCACTACCACCCTTTATGTGAAAACAGCCACGGACAGAAGCAAAATTATCCCTAAAAACTCCTCCCGAGGCAATACGACCAGGAGCCCCTTTAGCAGAGCCATCGGTGTTGACCTTAATCCAATGAGTCACCGGAGGCCACCAATAAACCTCCACCATGCGAGGGGGAGGAGCAGCTCGACTTCCAATTCCAAGACTTCTAACAATCACATAGTCAGTCCAAGTATTCTTGATGGTACCAAGCCGTGAAAAATTAGAATCCATCTCTTTAAAATAAGCTTTAACAAAAACAAGAATCGACCGAGCCTCAAAACGGAGATCATCGAAAACAAGCGCATTCCTACAGTCCCATATCTTCCACAGGATGGAAATAATGCCTGCTTTCCAAAAAGCCAAAATTTGGGGGCTGAAGGCAGCATTCCAAGCCAGCACTAAAAAAGTGTGAATATCCAAGCAACTTAACAGATCCGTTTTATGAAACCAGTCCAGAAACGTTTCCCAAACGTAACTAATCCTAGGACAGCTCCACATGATATGTTCAATGGTTTCAGCATCCATATAGCAAAAGGGGCAACCATTAGGAGTGACCATACCTTGTCTAACAAGAGTATCCAAGGTTGGAAGGCGCCCATGAAGAATCCTCCAGCATAAGATCGAACGACGAATCGGTATGTACGGTTCCCAAATCCATGTCCCCCATTTCACCATAGTGTAACGATGACAATTCTTGGAGAAGGCTAAAGCCGCCGAGACGTTCCCCTTGAGCGAATGCTTCCAATATCTAGAATCTTTTTCCTCGCTCATAGGGATCAATAAAATATCAGCCACCACCTCAGGAAAATAATTCACAAACGAAGCCGAGAAATGCCACAGACCATCATAGTAATAATCTTGCACAGAGAAATGGAGATAATCATGCATGTAGTGAGGAATTTTGAGCTTATCTACCAAAATATAACCCAGCCAATCATCCTTCCAAAAATAAGTATTATCACCATTATTGATGCAAGAGTAAGAATCAACCACCAAGGGATTAATTTCCTGTTTCACGCCGAGCCAAACAGTCGAATTAGCAATATTTTGCTTAGCATAGCTGAAGGTCGTGAGGTATCTGGACCTCATAATCCGATGAGCCCAATCATCACCTTTTATCATCTTCCATGCCAGCTTCATCAAAAAAGATTTATTCATTAAGGTAAAAGAACGAATGCCAAGACCACCTTCCTCTTTAGGAGCGCACACCCGTCTCCAACTAACAGAACAACGCGGTTGCTGATCAATGTTGCCCGTCCAAATGAAATTACGACATTTACGGTCAAGCGAATGCAATAACGATTTAGGCCATTTATAAACCATCATCGAATGCACAATCGAACTCTGAATGACAGACCTCACCAAACATAAACGTCCTGCGATAGACAGTTGAAGACCTTTCCACCTTGCAAACTTTTGGACAATTTTATCAAAGATCGGCATGAAATACGAGGCCCGCGGACGACCAAAAAATATAGGAACTCCCAGATACGTCATCGGAAGAATCCCCACAGAGAAACCCATGACACGCTGAATAGCCCTTCTCCTATCCGTAGTCACGCCCCTAGCGAAGAAGAGATTCGATTTCTCCTGACTGCAAACCTGACCAGAAATCGAACCATAATAATTCAGAATATCCTTGATCTTGCGAGCATTACGAACCGTAGCAGTGCTAAAAAGGATAATATCATCAACATAAAATAAGTGTGTTGGAAAATTAGTTGACCGGCTGAAACCCATCGGACTAAGATGTCTCGATTCCACACAACTGCTGATAAGGTGACTCAGGACGTCTTCCGCAATCCCAAATAAAATTGGCGACAACGGATCACCCTGCCTAACCCCACGAGAACAAGAGAAGTACCCCGAAAGCTGACCATTGTAAAGAATGGAGACCCGGGCAGAGCTAAAAATGATCCAAATCCAATTGACGAACTTCTCATGAAATCCATTCGCTCTCAAAACTTGCATAATGAACTCCCAGCGAATGGTGTCAAAAGCCTTATTAATGTCAATTTTGCAAGCCATATTCGAACCCCGATTCGTACGTTGCATCGAGTTGCATCCCTCAGAGCTGAGCATAATGCAATCATGGATGTTGCGACCACTAATGAAACAAAATTGGTTATTAGAGATATGAGTGGACGCAATCCTGCTTAGCCTTGACGCCAAGATTTTGGAAATGATTTTAAAGAAGAAGTTCGACAGAACGATGGGCCTCAAATCAGCAACAGTTGAAACATCCTTCTTCTTTGGAATAAGAATCATTGTACTGGAATTGCAGCCAGTAGGTAAATAAGAAGACCGGAAAAAAGTTTGAACAGCACTTACAACATCCGTCTTAATAATTTCCCAGCAAGTCTGAAAGAAGGAACCAGAGAAACCATCAGGCCCAGGGGCACTATTAGCGTCCATGCCAAAGACCTCCGCCGCAATCTCACTCTCCTCGGGAATACTAACCAAAAAGTTATTCTGAGCATCCGAAACCGCCACATCAATAAGCGCCTCAATCTCCAAAGGGTCCGCACTCGGGCTTCCATCATCCATGAAAAGAGCCGAGAAGTGCCCGATGATATGCTGCTCAATAATACTCGGATCATAGACATCCACAACATCAATATTCAAGCGAGTAATCAAAGTATTCCTCCGTTTGAATTTTATCATTCTGTGAAAGAAAGTCGTATTTCTATCCCCATCTTGCAACCACGAGGCACGGCTTTTCTGTTGAAGAAAATTATTTTTTCTAGAAAGCGCAACATTAAGCTCAGCTTGCAAACGAATCTCCTCATCGAAAAGCTCATCATTATATCCAGTTTCAGAAATCTGGTTCTGGGTGACCGCCAAATGATTCTGAAATTGACCAATCGAATTATCCACGTTGCCAAAAACATCTTTATTCCAGACCTTAATATCATAACGCAACTTCTTGAGTTTCAACATAACACACAGAATAGGTAGCTAGTGTTAACAGCAACCGTCCACGAATTCTTCACCATATCTAAGAACGAAGGATGAAGGGTCCACATATTCAGAAATCTGAAGTGTCTTATGCCAAAGGGAGTAACATGACGGCACTGCAGAACTAACGGAGAATGATCAGAGGTGAGCCTCGGAAGCGCCGTGGTAACAATAGAATCGCATAAATCAGCAAAACCCTTGGAAAAAAACGCTCTATCAAGGATAGATTCAACATGACGGGGAAGAAACCGACGTCCAGACCAGGTAAAGCGAATCCCTTCAGTCGGAGATTCAATGAATTGAGAATCATCAATGATAATTTATTCTAAAAAAATATAAAAAATTATTGTAATTTTACATAAAATATGACTTACTATGTGAAGTTTTTTCATAAATTAAAGACTACACTAGTGTGGATTCGAACCTAAGACATTTGGTCTTTTAGTATTGTTGAATTTATTGTTAATCACTCTACTGCTTGGCAAACACACATACACTATCGTGATTTTTTATTATTATAAGGAGTTTGTGTTTTAAGTGTATACTAAACAATAGATAGTTTAACAATTTTCAAAATAGGTGGTCTTGGGTACTATCAGATTGCACCCTCACTTATACCATGACTCGAACCCATGTCCTGACTCGAACCTTATAAATAACACTATTTTGAATGCGAGTCAACTCGATTGTACAGTACACCCAATTGTACTCAAGTTTTTGTGTTTTTAAAAAAACTTAGATACCAAAGAGTTCCTTATCTTATAGTACTATCAAATAAACCGAGTACTCTAGCTATATTAAATTAAAGAGATGGTTTTGGGTACAATCGAGTGTACCCTACAATCGGGTTGCACCCTTACTTAAACTCTGATTCGCACCCTGATTTAAACCTATATCCTAACCCGAATCGTATAAATAATACTATTATGGGTGCAGATCAACCTGGTTGTACCCAAATTTTTGTGTAAATTAAATTACTAATCCTTAAAAATTTATATAGATATATGGAAATTTATAAAAACAAGAGATACGGATACCCCAGTTTCGTTTCTGAAAATGAGCTTCGTATAGCATGAAAACGTGTCAATTTCCCACCGAATACTATTTCATCTTACGTAGTAAATTTTAGTTGCTTGGGAGTAGATATAGACTTTGCAAGAGTCCAAAATAAATGTAAGTCGTCTATACTACATAATATAAACAAGAACAAGCTTTTTGCATTATTTAAATATCTATACTGCCCAGCGTTTTCAGTTGGTTTTAACTTTTAATTCAATTAGAACCAGTCTTCTACTGATGAATGCCAAAAAGAAATATAAAAACAAAGACAAATTCACCATATTGTAATTAGTTATATACACAATTGCAACCAACTACAAATAAACTGACTAGTTCTGCTGTGTAGCATACACAAGCAACAACCAAATATGTGAATCATAAAGCATACATAAGCAAGTTCGCAGACTAGTTCAACAATGGTTGGCATTGATTTGCTATATAAAGTGTATATGATTAGTTTTCAAAATATCAAGACAGTAGTAAAAAACTTGAGGTGTTTAAAGGAGTAGAAAACGAAAACTTACATCAGCAGCAGTCATGTGGAGCTATGGCGGATCCCAGCTGGGGATCCTGTTAGCTCTCTTCACCATACTTGCTGCATCTGCAAATGCCTTCCCATCACTGAAATTTTGGGTCCCTGACTCCAATTATTCTCCACCACCTTCGTCCTACAGTTATGAATCACCTCCACCGTACAAATATGAATCGCCACCTCCACCACCATATAAGTACAAGTCTCCACCACCACCCCCGTACAAATACGAGTCTCCACCACCTCCGCCGTACAAGTACGAGTCGCCACCTCCACCACCGTACAAGTACGAGTCGCCTCCACCACCACCCCCGTACAAATACGAGTCGCCTCCACCACCCCCATACAAGTACAAGTCGCCACCTCCACCACCGTACAAGTACGAGTCGCCTCCACCCCCACCGTACAAGTACGAGTCGCCTCCACCACCCCCATACAAGTACGAGTCTCCACCTCCGCCACCGTACAAGTACGAGTCGCCACCACCTCCCCCATACAAGTACGAGTCGCCACCTCCGCCACCGTACAAGTACGAGTCACCTCCACCTCCACCATACAAGTACGAGTCTCCACCTCCGCCACCGTACAAGTACGAGTCTCCACCTCCGCCACCGTACAAGTACGAGTCACCTCCACCTCCACCATACAAGTACGAGTCGCCACCACCACCCCCATACAAGTACGAGTCGCCACCACCGCCGCCCTACAAGTACGAGTCGCCACCACCGCCGCCCTACAAGTACGAGTCGCCTCCACCTCCGCCCTACAAGTACGAGTCGCCTCCACCTCCCCCTTACAAGTACGAGTCGCCTCCACCTCCGCCATACAAATACGAGTCGCCTCCACCACCCCCATACAAGTACGAGTCGCCTCCACCACCCCCATACAAGTACGAGTCGCCTCCACCACCCCCATACAAATACGAGTCGCCTCCGCCCCCACCCTACAAATACGAGTCTCCACCGCCTCCACCCTACAAGTACGAGTCACCACCACCTCCACCATACAAGTATGAGTCGCCTCCACCCCCACCGTACAAATACGAGTCACCTCCACCACCCCTATACAAGTATGAGTCCCCACCGCCTCCACCATACAAGTACGAGTCCCCTCCACCACCGCCCTACAAGTATGAGTCACCACCGCCATCACCCTACAAATATGAATCACCCCCACCCACACCTTATAAATATGAATCACCACAATACAAGTATGAGTCACCTCCATCCCCTGGTTACAAAAAGTGATCTCCACCATCATCACCTCAACAAAGGCGAGAGCCCCACATCTACCACTAGCATACTATTAAACTTTTCAACTCCCTTCACCAGCATCTCGATTGTTATATCAGTATTGGATCACATTTGAAGTATCTTACTCCAATAGTGGACCCTTGCTTCAACAAAATTTGCATCACAGACAAAAAATAAAAAAGAGTTGCTTCATGCAAATAGTAACGCTCCACTCTTTAAATGCAGTTTTAAAGAATGTATACTTTATGCAATGTTCTTGAACCTTATGTTCTTGTACTTTATAATACAAATAAATAAGATGCTTGAATACTGTTATCATTGTAAATAACCAAAGGAACAAAGAGTGGGTGAAACTAATGTTAATTTCAGCATTAATTGAAAGAACTGTGGGATCGCAGTTTCTCAGCGTTAGAAAACAAAACAAAAAAAAAATTTGGATGCCACTCATATAAATATAAGTAGATTTTCTAAACTACACACTAGTACACCCTGCATAGCTTCTATGTATGAGAGAGAGCATAAATGTGCAATAAATAGCTCCTTCTCTATGGAACTTTCAGTCAATTTGTCAAATCATTGTGCTGATCATCACCAAATACCACAGTGTTGCATACTGGACATGTCTGGAAAGAAGGTGAATCTGCTATTAAAAAAATTATTAAGAAAATACAGAAAACATGCTGCCAGTTTTTAAAGATGGGTGTTGAATTACCTTGTTGATGCTAAGCCACTTGGATCCGCAATGAGTGTGGTAAGCATGCTTACACGGTAAATTGATTTGCCTGTCCCCTCTTTTATATCGCATCTGGCAAATGACACATCTGTTTTTCCCAATGAAAACTTTTGAAATTAGGAATATCTAAAGAAAAACCGAAAAAAGATCTAGCATCTAGCATTTTTATCCTGTTTAAAAAGTGCTTTGCCATAATTAGTTGGAAGAAAAGAAAATTTGAAGGAATTTGGGTAAGAAGTATTATCAAAGAGAGCCAATCTGCCTATGCTTAACACTACAATTGAGTAGGAAAATGCTACCATCTATACAACGTCACCTTTCTTCAGATTTTTTTCTAGAGAAAATTCCACCAGACTTGTGTTTTGAGGTTGGAAGTAGATCAATGAGCTCTTGGGAAAGTCCTCGACTTTGAGTCCCCACTGCCTCACCTAAATCAAGCAGTTCCTACAGAGGAATGCAAACAGATCAACAATTCAGTAGGTGATAAGTCTAGAGGCTGAAACCCTTGGAAAAGAGGTATCACACCACCAGTTCCAATGCTAAAGGACTATACAGGAACTGTCACAGATGATATTCTTTTTGCAATATACTTTTAGATACGCATGTCTATTTAAGCATCTAATCTTGAGGGCCGCAGCACAACAGCTCACTCTGAAGAGTATTTACATTCTTCATCCCACACCTTTATATTTAATAGATCCCAATTCTAATTTCCATTTCTTCCAAACAAAGGTCAAATTATAAGTTTATAACCATTGCACGCTGAAACGGTTTCCTATGATTCCCGGAAATCCTCAATTACCAAACTTCATGATTAAACTTTACACCAAATGTAACTCTAGCGAAGTATTAATGCTAACTCTATTATGCACTGAACTCATAATAAATTGGCAGCATTATCCACCCTTCAGCTACATACTCAGAAATTCTGTACTTCTCTTACTATTAAGCAATAAGCACTGAGCTTACAAGGAAACACTTGTTAAGAATGGAGGAATCTACATTTCAAAATAAATGTTTATCCCTACCTCATACGTCATGGTATCAGGGTTAATATCATCTTGCCATGTGACCTACAGTAACACATACAAGAAACAAAAGTTCAAAATCAAACATTAGCAGAATTCTTCAATGGTGAACCCTGTCACTGATTAATGCAAGCCCGTTTGACAGTTATAACCAGACGAGGAAGAAAAGAAATCTCTAAGAAGTAGAGTAATCTCAAAGTATAAAGGACAAGCAACCAAAACTATGTAGTTCCTTCCTTTCCTATCTGTAGATGCATGTAATACCATCTTTGAACAATTTTAAAATTTATCTATGGGAAGAATTGTCACAAAATATCAGGTGACTAGTGTAGTGACCATTAAGAGTTTCATGGTTCCCTCTAGCAAGGCTACAAGTTTACAAAAGAAAAACTATTATTAGTTAAGACTTAAGAGTATTATTCTAAGTCATAAAATTGCAACACTCTAATATTACAACCTTTTCAGCATATCTGATGTAATTTCAGCTAGATTTCACCAGTAAATTGAGAAGGAGGGCTACTTTAATTTATTATGCAGGCTTATTTCTGCATGTGCAAATTATTTCAGGGGCTTAGTCTCAAACTCAAAATAGTATCCCACTTCACTAGAAACCTGTTTCACCAATCTCCAGACAGAACATACTAGGATATGTAGCATGTTTCAGAGTGCTCAATTAGCCATTTTGCATTTACAGTACTATCGTGGGAAAGAGGAGAAACGTGAATGATATCCTCAAAGTTCCCACCTCGTCACTAGCAGCATCTTGATCATTTGGTAATCCTGCATGTTTGGGAGATAATATAAGAACATGCTAATTTAAGACTTGATTGAGAACCAGAGTTTTAATAAAAAGGGCACTAAACGTGTACATGTTTTTTAACCCCTACTCAGAGAGAATAAATTTGGTGTTTGTATGTCACCTCAAACTGAATACTCTAAGAACTTACTTTCCTCTGGAATAGAATGCACTTCAGAAACCGCACTTTGTTCAGGTGGTATGTCTACAGTTATAGGATCTTCTGTGGTTGCCATTGAAGAATATTCCCAAACTCTCCTGTTGGAATCCATTCTTGGAGCAAGGTCATTGTCCTCATAGAGACCATAATAAATACCCTCTGGATCAGATTGTCCATATTTATAGGAATTCATATGCATTGACCAATATATAGATTCCTGAATGAAAATGAATAACTTCATAAGATAGAGTGAATTTCTCAATTACTCAAATGCATTCAGAAACTCATTGAAAGAAAAATCAAAGAAACTCACTGAAAGAAACTAGAATTGATAACCAAGAACAATGAACTACAGTTAATAGGGATATCCTCTAACTTTAAAGCAGTCCTCTTCTCAAGCATTATCACCTTGCTCAAAAGAAGAAGTTCACACACAATACTTCATGCTTTTCAAAATCTAAGTCGGAGATATTTGTTACTCAGAAATCACCACTACAGCAAATCTCCAAGAACTCATCTTCAGCTTAGAATACATTCTAGAAGTGTATCAAAAATTGGAATTTTCACCAACCATCTTATGATATTGACAGTAATGCATAAGTAGGCTGCACAAAAATGAATCTAAAAATTGGCATCTAAACTATTTTCAAAATGTGGTAATTCTTTCTTAACAATGAGCGAAGCAACATAAGAGTTTACCTGATCATGCATCGGGGCGAAGTTAAGATAATTCAAAGGGGCTGTTGGAGCACCACTGAAGAAATCAACATAACCCTCAGAGACAGGGTAAGAGTAGTTGCTGTCCATGTAATGCACCTCTACTTGCTCATTCTCGTTCATTCTTGTCTGCAACACATAGGTCTCCATGAAACAATTGAACCAACACCAGTGCAAAACACACACACAAATACACACACTGCATCTTCAATAGTACCAAACACTCATTCTTGTAAGGAATTTCAAAAGCAGAGCAATTTAAGCACCACAGTCATCAGAGGTAAAAATCTAAACTTTCCAAGAAAACATAAAGGGCAATACTCGACATTGCCCCCTTCCCCATTCAAGAATCCAAAAAAATAAAGAGTTGAGGAAGCCCGTGGAATAACAAAATAAAATAAAAAAAACGTACATTGCACCCTCATCAAACACCCCATTCAATTCAATAAATCAACACGAAGCAGTTGAAGAAAGCAAGAAACACAAAACGCAAACTCAAACTCAAACTCACCAGATAATAGTGGGCGTGTATGCGTTGCTTTGCTTTGCTGCTACAAACGATGTTGGGTGCGAAGGAAGGAAGGAGTTGCACGAGCGAGGCAGATTCACACGCAGTGGCGGTGTAGATTCACACACAGAGTGATGGTGTGGCAGCGTGTTTTCTCTTTTGTCTGTCAGTGGTCTCGTCTGGCTTTGCTTGTGGCGCTTATGCCGGATTGCACCTGCACTACACGCCAACCCCACCCCTATTTTGTATCTACACTCTTTCAACTTTTGATTTTAAAATCAACTAATTAAATATATATGTAAAACCCAAAAAACACACAAAGTGTGAAAAAGTGAAATATTGGAAGAGAGAGAGAGAGAGAAGGAGATGGGAATCGAGGAGGAGGCACAGCCGAATTCCCAAAATACTGTCTGCAAAAATCTTTGCCCTACAGCTGTACTGTACCAACACTATCTACAAATCCAATTTGTTTGCTCTTTACTGTTTGGTCCCCTTCTCTTCTCCTCAGTTAATGGAATGCAGATAATATTGTTTATTCCCCTCTTTTCCTATTAAATTCTCTACTTTTCCATTGGTTAATGTTTACTATATTATTAATTCAGATTTCGTCGTTGGGATGATCAACTACTGTACTCGTCTAATTTTATTTTTTTTAAATTCATTGGTTAATGTTTGGTTGGGATGATCAACTGCTCCACTCAACATACATTCGATAAGTACATATACAATGTTGGAATCACTTATGAATGCAAAAAGCTGCAGTTTTATGAAGAAGCTGAATTATATATAACAAGTAAATTGGGTAAATTGAACACCTAGCTCTGAACCCTAACAACACCATACACAAGATATACATTAATGTAAAATTCAACTCATCTACGTCATGTGCATGCAGTCTTCAAACAACAAATAAAAAGGCACAAGAGAAGAGAGAGAAAGATGTGGTTGTGTGTTAAAGGAACTTGTGCAACACTCAGCTAACTGTACATAAAATAAAAGGCTACATAAAACATGAGGCGATGAGATCTAAAGGGGCCCCCAATTACCTAATATCCAAGCAAAGAATTCATCTTCTTTTGACTCTTCTTCATCCATTCTTATCAGCATTTGTGATTACTGTTAGCAAAGAGTTCAATCCGTTCAAAAAAGTGTAAACGTGTAATGCAGTTTGATAGCAGATGAAAAATACTAACTTGTAGTCAATTAAAAGTTAGAACAACCGGTGTCGATGAATCCTATGCAGATTCAATTAACGCGCGTGATACATCCAATCCACCAGAAAATTTGACAATTTGTATAGCTCACATATTTCAAATGCGATTATTTTATAGAGATTTGTGACACTGTACATGATGACTTCCAACGGCGTTGGACACTAGGTCGTTGATATGCGACATTTCAACCAACAGCACACGCTGTGATTGCTTCTCTCTCAAGAAATTATTACATCTTTGAAATATGTTATCAGTTAACCTTCAAACTATCCCAAACAGGGAGATTTTGTGTGTGTGTGTGATTGAATCTAGACTTCAGCGCAAGAGCTACTTCAAATTTTCAGATGCATATCAGTTACTCGATACATATTTGTAGATATTGCAATTCCATGACATTCCATTCCATTTAGACAAGAAGTGTATCATATCTTTGATTTTATTGGAGACATTGAAGTTGCGCTTGAAGATTGAGATTAAAGAAATGCGATCTGTGCTAAAAACGAGATGAAGGTTGCTACAATGAGAGTGATTTGATTTTGGAAAAATCTCTTCTTCTTTTTTTTATAAATTACACAATTAAATAAAGAAATTTAATAACCGCACCACGATGTAGTCGAATCGAGGATCGCAGACCTTAGACATTAACCATCTATAGGTAAATATACACATACAAAAATAGAGTATAAAATTATGAAAAAGAGAAAAAATCTCATTTTTGTTTGTTTGTATTTTAAGTTGCAACTCTCACTGAGAAAACAACTGTTATTGATATTATATTGTAGAATTTCTCACATGTCCAAATTAAACATTTGGCGAGGCCCATTTTATGGATTGGCCCGTGAGAAGGCAGTCCGCTGATTTAACTTTGGCCCGATAAGGTTGGGCGAGCTCCAGCCATACCAAATATTGGATTTGGGCCTACCCTACCCAAAAAAAATTCATACACCCTCTACTTTTATATAGGATTTTGGCAAATAAAATCACATACTATTTCAAATTTGTAATTTTAATATGACTTTTGAATTTTGACAAATTAAATAATCATCTTTTTAACTTTTACAATTTTGTCCCCTAATTTTTTTCAATCGTCGGATTGTTGAGTTAGAATTTACCAAGATTGTTCATCATGTAATATTCATGTTACGACATCATTTTCTATAAAATTGTTGAATATTGTAATTATGGTGTAAATATAGGATACAACCCCTTTATAATCTGGAGAAAATTTGAATTGAAATTATACAAAACGGAGTCGTTTAAACCTCACAAGAACGACGTCGTTTTACTAATCCATATAAGCTCTAATTCAACACTCTGGTGACCGAAAAAGAATTGAGGGAAAGAAATTGCAAAAATTGAAAAGATGGTTATTTAACTTGCCATAATACAAAAGTCACGTTAAAATTACAATTTCGAAATAGTTCATGATTTTATTTGTCAAAACCCCTTTTATATACTTCCTTCATCCCATTAAAAATGACAAGTTTTTCATTTTGGATCGTCCCATTAAAGATGGTTCATTTTCATAAAGAAGTGAGAAGATGGATCGTCCCATTAAAGATGGATCGTCCCCTTAAAAATGTGTGCTCTTACCACTTTTATTCAATTTACACATTCTCATTAATCTCCATACCAAAAAGAGGTGAGACGAAATATTGGATTATGTTTTATACAAAAAAATATACTCTATATTGATAATATTGTACTTCTTCCGTCTCATTACAATATTTCATCACTTTTGGGCATAGAGATTAAGAAATGTGTAGATTGTAGATAAAGTGGGTTGGTGAAAATTATTTAAATATTAGATATAAAGAAAAGGGTAAATATCATGAAAACCCCTAAATTATACTCAATTTATCAAAAATACCCTGAAACTTTTGAAATGTTCTCTAAACCCTCAAACTATCAGATTTTTATCAAATATATCCCGCATCTATTTTTCGGTTACCATAAAGATGATGTGGCTCGCCGAATGTCACAATGTAATTTATATTTTATTTTTTTAAATGACATGAAAAAATTGAATTCGTTTCGTACCATATTCTATCGTGTTTATCCCTAATTCTAGGTTATTAGAGTGAATTTCAAACACGATAGGAGTGAATTTTAAATTTCATAGTGATTTTTTTAAAATGATATGGTACGAAACGACGTCGTTTTTGCCATTGCATTTTTAAAAAATAGAATATAAATTACATTGTGACATCTGGCGAGCCACATCACGTTTTTAGTGACCGAAAAATAGATGCATGATATATTTGATAAAAACCTGATAGTTTGAGGGTTTAGAGAACATTTTGAAAGTTTCAGGTTATTTTTGATAAAGTGAGTATACTTCAGGGGTTTTCATGATATTTACCATAAAGAAAAAATATATTGTCAAAAATGAAATGAAACATTTGTAATGAAATTTTCCATTATGGAAAGTGTGATATTTATAATGGGACGGAGGAAGTCCTGATTTTACCTAAGGGAATGATACTACAGGATCCTGACCATATATTTGAACGACAAAAATATGTGTTAGCCCTTTTAAGTCACTAATGCGACAATTATCTGATTACATGATAGGCTGATTCAATTTGGTAACCAAAAATACAATTGTTTTCTTTTTTAAGATAAAAGACACAATTGTTAATTAAATAATAAATAACTTCGTCAAAATTGTTGCAAATCCTTCCAAAACACCTCAACGCAATCAAATCTCTTCATGTCATTGTTTAAAAGTAATGTCGTGCTCAAATAGACAAAATTAGAAACAAAGTAAGATTAATAACTTAACTAACAAAGTAACTAAATAACTGTTTTTCTTTAAAAAAAAAAAGTTGTAAAATTTTCCTTCTTCATCTTATCTGGCTACGAGTCTCCATCTACACTAGAATAAATATAACACAAAAATTCTTGTGAAACCGATTTTTTTTTAAAAAAAAACCACCTTCACAATCACACTACCTCAACATATAAATGATATTTTATCATTATAAAATATTATTTGTATGTTGAAGTAGTGTCATTGTGAAGGTGATTTAAAAAAAAAAAACCGATTTCACAGGAGACCACCTCTAAATATAATCAGATATGTAGAGGCGGTTAAATAGAATTAGTAATTTTATTTATGTTTACTGAATTTATATTTATTGAACATATATGATCATTATAGACAAAAATATTTAAGAGATAAAAAATTAACTAATATAATAAATTATAGTGCTATGATGTTATAATCAATTTGATGAGATTATAATTGATACACAATATAGTTGTTTAATTAATCTTAAATGTTCAAAATTTCTCTTACACTTGCTAACTAATTGTTCATGAAAAAATAAATAAATAAATATATTAAAAGTCCATGTATAATCATAAATCTTATCAATATTAATATTCTAATTATTTCATTTACGTTTATTGAATATTTTATATATTCGTATAACTAACATCTATAATATATTTAAGAGATAAAAAAATTAACTAATATACTTTAGTTGGACAATAAAAAACATACGCATGATTTGGATACCAGGTTACCCCGAACCCAATCCGATATCGAACCGGTTATTGGGTACCCAATACCCGATATTTTATGGGTCCGGGGCGGTACCAGGTAGATAAGGTTAATATTTTTCGGGTAACGGGTATACCCGACTAACCATCAGGTATACCCGCTTACCCGCATATTTGTTTTAATGTCATATTTTTAAGGATTTATATATTAATTAATGATTATAAATACTATCTCAATTTGAATAAAATATAGTAAATAGCCGCTGACTGTCGTGACATTATATATTGCTTTTTCTGTGACAAATGCCTAGTAACCATTGTTTATTTTTTATTTTTCGTTTTGTAAATTTCATCCTTCATGAATCATAATCAATGAAATAAACTATTTGGGATAAAAGAAACTCATCAACAAATAAAAAACATCAATTTTGAAATGTTGAAATGTCCACCAATCCATTTATCTTTTTAATTTAACATGCTACTTGGGCTATATAAATTAGGACTTATAATGAAACAATAATTTTAATAGCTAGACCGGATAATTGGGTACCCGAATACCCGGATCGGGTATCCGCACCCGGGTATTAGGGTACCCGATTTCATAAGACGGTACGGGTACGGGTGTTACTTTTGATTTATTTTCGGGTCGGGCACCCGGCCAAATTGGATAGGGTACCCGTCCCTACCCGAATTTCCACCCCTAAATTATTTACTACTCCTAAAAATAAATATCCTTTTATATTATATATAGATATAGATTAATCTTATAATATTTTGTTCGTTCAATTTAGAGATAGTGTCACGTCGGATTATCTTGGCTTTCCCCCTATTGTAAAAATTTAATTTAATCTTGAGCAATCAAAGGCACCGATCGAGAGTTGTTAGTTCCTTAAAACCAAAGACTATTGAAGTTGTTCCCAACTTAAAATTTCGATCAACTCAAATTCACTAAAAAAAAAAATTGAACTGGTGTTGCCGCTGATCCAACAAGTAACTGTTGCTTAAGTTAAGACTGCAAATTATTTCACGTGATCATGCTGCTACCAAACATTTGACCTTATAACATATACATACCTAATTCAGACTTAATTTGTGTGCTACCAAACTACATTATACAGTTACATATAGCTTGCAACAAAAACGCATACGTTTATGATTGATGATCCAAACTCAACAAAAACGCATTCATTAAACAAGAGAGTTCCATTAAGAGAGTGAAAGAGATGCATGGCCATATGTTCATCTGATGAAGATCATTGCACAAGTGGTCCTTGAATATTATTTGTGGATAATTCCAGTCCCTTTCCTCATCAACTGAGAAAAAAAATAAATGCACTTTCCACAAAATTGATAACGCTTTGCCACCCATTTTCATCAAAAAAGTTGCGATATAACTCTGCTTTTCCGCGAAAAAGACGGACTGCTACGCTATATCCATCTCATTCAAAAAAATAAAATCCTGCGTTTTAACGTTTTCACTGCTGTTAAATTTGTCTGGTGCCTGAGCCCGCTAGTACATTATCTCCAATAATTTGCCGTAAAAGAAGAACCCAACATATGTAAAGTCTTGTTTTTGTGTAAAAGAAATGGGGTTATATGGGTTGAAATCACGCAATGTCCATTTCTTGCAGGATTTGCGGGATATTATGTGCACCACACCAACTCAACGTGTCGAGGGGCCAAAGGAGGAAACACATCACTATGCTAGTTCGAGGCTGTTCATGTACTCATGCATGTGTCCTTAAAATACGATGTGCCACAGATTTGTGTATAACTAACTGTTCCATGCTACCCTTTGCTTTCTGGGCTTTTCATCTCTATCTTTTGCTTTTTCTTTTCAATTTTTGGAGTATATCATATGGAAAATTAATCATCTCAAATTATTTGCTCCTACATCAGGTTTTTACCGGCTCTTGATTAAAGACAAAAAACAAAAAAAAAAAAAATGTCCACTGTAAAAGAAAATTATTTATTTAGAGTGCGTCTGAAAGGACAATCGATCGTTATTAGTGGTCAATGCGCTAATATTCGACCACTGCGAATCAAGTATTAGTGGCAAATGCACTAATACTCAATATGCTCAACTATTGCAAATCTAATAATCAAATATTAGTGGTCGAGCATTATGATGAGAAAATGCATTAATGTCCGGCGTCTTAAATGAGTATGATTTATATTTTTATAAATGGTTAATTGCATGTAAATACACCAACTTTGACCAAAATTCATTTTTGATGCATATTTAGAAAAGTTCAATAAAGTACATGAATTTTATTAGTTGTTCAATTTTTTACTCCGATAAGTCACATAGACGTCACGTAGATGCCACATAAATGTTATGTAGACGCCATGTCTATTTTTAACTTTGGAAAGTTGAAATCAGAGTCAAAATTTAACACGCAACTAATAAAATTCGTGTATTTTATTGAATTATTTTAACTATGCGTCAAAATTGATTTTTTACCAAAGTTTGTGTATTTATATGCAATTATCTCTTTTATAAAAAAAAAAAAAAGAAGTGTTAATTACGCCAAAAATCATGAACTATACCTTCATTTCCAACTTTTCCATGAACTTTTTTTTTTATCAAAAATTCCCTGAACTTAAAGGGTTGAACAATTTTTCCATGACTTTCAAAAATCCTCAAATTGAATGCTGACATGGTGTCGCTGGCAGTGAATTAAAACGACGTCATTTAGTTGGGGGATAAAACGACGTCGTTTTGAGCCCCAACCATGCCTCCTAGCCGGAAAACTCACTAGACGTCGTCGGAATCAGATTTTCAGTCTCGGGTCTGTTGCAACGCCACCGCTGCCGCGATTCTGAATGCCAGGTCACCCGCCGCCACCTTCACTGTCCTAGGGTTTCGATTTGGGTGTGGGAGGCGGAGGGAGGCGACGATGGCGCCGGTGTTCGAAGGCCAAGGCGGTGGCGACGTCTTTAATGGAGAAGCTAGGGCACGAAGTCTGTGGGAGAAGAAGAATTTTTTGTAGAGAAGAAGACCCTAGGCAGCGCAAACCCTAGAGAAGGGCGGCATGGCGGCGGCCGGATGAAGGCGGTGGTGCGAGGGGATGAAGACCCAAGGCGGCGCAAACCCTAGGTCGGTGGCGCGAGGGGGAAGATGAATGCAGCGGATCTGGTGTGGTGGTGGGGGAAGGCAGCGGAGGGGGGCAACAGAGGGTGGCAGATCTAGTGGTGGTGGGGGAAGGCAACGGCGGCGGATCTGGTGTGGTGCTGGGGGAAGGCAACGGAGGAGGTGACAAAGGGTGGCGGATCTGGTGGTGGTGGGGGAAGGCAACGGCGGCGGGGGGCGACAGAGGGTGGCGGATCTGGTGATAGTGGGGGAAGGCAACAGCGGCGGATCTGGTGTGATGGTGGGGGAAGGTAGCGGAGGGGGCGACAGAGGGTGGCGGATCTGGTGATGGTGGGGAAGGCAACGGCGGCGGATCTGGTGTGGTGGTGGGGGAAGGCAGTGGAGGGGGCGACAGAGGGTGGTGGATCTGGTGGTGGTGGGGGAAGGCAACGGCGGCGGCGGGCGACAGAGGGTGGCGGATCTGGTGATGGTGGTGGAGAAGGGCGGCAGGGCGGCGGCAGAGGGTGACGGCTGAGGCGGGAGTCAGTGGGCAGTGCCATGTCAGCTCGTAATTGTCATGTGTCAATTTTCAGTCATAATAGGCGCCATGTCGGCGCCATGTCAGCTCGTAATTGTCATGTCAGCTCGGAGATTCACCGGAGCAAAAAAGTATGGAAAAATTGTTCAACACTTTAAGTTCAAGGAATTTTTGATAAAAAAAACAAAATCATGAAAAAGTTGCCAATGGAGGTATAGTTCATGGTTTTGGCATAATTAACCCAAAAAAGAATATTTTTAAAATTTCATCTGAATAGTTACCATTTTCACAGTATCCTAAATTCTAAAATGTACTATACTATTAATAGTACTACTATTCAAATTAATAACACCCAAACTTTTTAATTTTGTGTCCTTATCTGACACCCGTTAAATGCCGAGGGACAAAACCTTGAGTTATTACTAGCTTGAAGAAATCAATCCACTTGACATCTAAATAGAAATCCACGCATATTTAAAAGAAAAAGAAAAAGAAAAAAAGATGTAAATTTCATAAAAAAATAAAAAAATAAAAAAATAAAAAAAAACTTGAATATTGAAATATGAAACAAATGCTTGTAATAACCGAATAACTTAATATCAACTAGTAGATCACACGTACCATGTACAGGGTCAGGGATTATCGTGGCACTCATCAGTTCACTAATATAGTATATGAAACATCTTATAATTATTAATTTAATATAATAATATTAAAATTTAACTTTTAATATAGATCCAAAACATTTGTGAAATAAATCTAGATATTTTTGAAATAATAATAATCATAAGATATAGAAACTTTTTAATACATATCAAGATAATTGTGCTGATTTAAAATATCATGCAATAAGGTCAGTGTTTTCGATTTTCTCTGATCTGATGACTGTTCATCGTTGAACTCGATTCTCTGATCTGATGGAAAATTTTTGATACTCGAAATTTCCCTTTCCAGATTTGGGATACGAAGCCCTCATTCTCGCCTTCGGAACTTCTCTGCGGATTTCATTACTCTTGCCCGCTAGTTGAAGTTTCCTTTCACTCGACAACATACCAGCAAATCTGCACAAAATTTTCAATCGAACCAGCCCGGCGTTGACTTCCCGTCAGTCCGCCATCCGCGCACGGAGCAACCTCACCGCGGCTTGAGAGCAGCGACGCCACCCAGATCCCCTTCGCCGCGCCGCCTGTTCTGCTGATCTCATCTGCTGCTCGTCCACTGAAGAACCGCAGCCGGGAGCCGTTGCTGCTGTGCACTCTTTCGTCACAGCGGCGCAGCAGCAGCTGCTGCGAGCTCTCTCTCGATCTGCTCCAGTCTACTTCGCGAGCTGCAAACGGCGATCTGCTCCGGCCAGACCTCGCGAGCTCCTCTCGCCCGGACAGACTCGCGACTGAGACGGAGTCGGCGGCGGCGGCAGGTCGATTCACATTGTGGTGGCTGCGAGCCTTGGCGGAGGCGCCGATTGCAGGAAGGAAACGGCTACAAACGGCGACCTCGGCGACCTCACGCCGCTGGTCCGGCCGATGGCGTCAAACGGCGGCTATGGCCCCTCGAGCGTTGGTTGGTTCCCGCCGCCGTCTTTGGCTTCCGGTCGACTCAGTAAACCGGGCGACAGAGGTGCGCTCAATCTGCCGGTCGTCTCTACAAATTTTCTCCCAATTACTCCTCGTTCCTCCTTCGTTGTAGGAGAGCACTCCGAGACCGCTTCTCTGGATTGAAGTTCGGGTGTTGCTACTCTTCCAAACCCTACGATGGCAACCCCGTCTGCTCCGAAGGTGTCGCCTCCTCCTCAGCCGAATGCCTCTTTTGCAGATAAGCTGAAGGCTAGGGATGGCAGTCCGCCCGAGCAAGTTTCCAAACCTAGGGACGTCCTCGCTCATGACTTTACAATCCTCCGGCCGGAGTTGGTGGATCTCAAGCGTTGCCTTGTTTTGGACCCTTCTTTCCACCAACGACAAGTCCGGCGATTCGCCCATGCGGTTCACGGCCGACTGATCCTCCGCAAAGGTGATTCACCTCGGTTTGCAGCGGATCTTTGGGAGGAACTTCAGCAGCTTTGGAAACCGTCTGCCGGTTGGTCGATTCATCCTCTCGGAAAAGGTTTCTTCACTTTAAATTTCACAACCGACGAGGATAAGACAGCGGCTTTCACTAAAACGACTTGGCGTCTACGCTCAGGTATACTACAGCTCCAGGCCTGGGTGCCGAATTTTGATCCCTACAAAACGCCTTCTACCCTTGTTCAGGTATGGATTAGAATCTTTAACTTGCCGCATGAATATTGGCACCCAGAGGTTCTTTCCGGGGTCGCACGAGAAGTGGGAACGCCTATCTTGATTGATGGTCAGTCTGCACAGGCTCATGTGGGTCACTTTGCTAGAATTCTTGTTGGGTTAGATGTTTCGGCTGATATTCCTGAGGCTTTAGATATTAAGTGTGGCGACATTGATTTTACTGTCAAGTTTCGATATGAGAATTTGCCTTATTACTGCTCCGTTTGCAATGTTGTGGGACATACTGCTAACCAATGCAGAAGGAGTAAAACGACCACGATCGAGGAGGATTTTACGAAACATCAGGGCCGGGAACGTGGCCAGTTCAAGGTTGATGACCACAGGGTTGATCCTCGTCCCTACACCGGAAATCAGGAATCTCCAGCAAGGGCTGGACAAGCTTTAGCTGAGGTTGGACAGAAACCTTCAGATCCTACCTCATCCAATCCCTTTGCTGTGTTGGTTTCTCTAGAGTTGCAAGATGAACAGAGACTTGTTGGTGATGATAACATGGACAAGCCGCCTTCTGATGGAGGCCGAACTTCAGATGCTTGCATCCCTCAGGACAGTCAGGGTAGAAAGGATATGGAACAACCTGGGTCAAATGACGAAAAGAGCCAAATTGAGATAGTTGAGCAGGAACACGAGAGGACTTCTGCACCTCTGCTTGTTCAACCGCTTGCTGTTATGACTGACAACAACGCTGTGCTAACTTTGACTGGGACGACAGGACCCATTTCTCGTACACGAGGGCGTCCGAAAGGGGCTATCACCAAGAAGGGGAGAGTTTCTGATTCTTCTATCAAGCACAGGCTCCGTCGTATCATAATCAATGGCATGTCTTCGGATTTCCAAAACTCAGCACGCAGTGATGATATGCATGGCCCAGGTCTTGACACTTCTTCGCCTGTGGAGTTCCTGAATAAAGTGAAGTATGCTCAGTCTAGAGGACAGATTATGCAAAACTTTGTGATCAACTCCTCTAACTCTACCGATGCAGCCCATGCTATGTCGGTTGTGGCCTCTTCAAAAATGAAGAAAAAATGGGGCGATTTGTTGGACGATGAAGAGGACGATGTTTTTAACGAGAACGACCCTCTTAAAATGTTCTCTTAGTCTTGGTTTCTTTTTTGGTTACCCGGGGTTTCTTGCGGGTGCTTTTGCTTGTTTCCTTTGTACCTGGTCTCTCTTTTTTTCCTTTTCTTTTTAATAAAATTTTTATTTCAGCTGAAAAAAAAAAAAAATATCATGCAATAAAAAAATAAAAATATTATATTTAAAATCAAAAATAATTCTGAACAAATTCAGTGGTGCAATATTAGAAAACTTAATTGCAAATATATCGCAAACTTATACTCATTTTGGAATTTCGACCTTAATTTTAAAACTTTGCAAATAAATATCTTTATAATTTTTGCACTCGAGGCTTCCCAGGCCAACACAAAATTAAAATATACAGTACTCGAATATTACCAATTATGTGCTTAATTGCACACATAAAATGACGTCGTTTATCCTTCTATACAAGATCTTAGTTAGTGACTGATGATGTTTGTGTCATCTTTCCAAGTCGAAAATATTGGAGAAACCTGAATTGAAAAATATAGAAAGTTTTGATATTTATTTTAAAATGTTTAAAAATGAGATCAAATTTGAAAATATCTATAAATTCGTGATTTGTTTTGCATTTGCCCCTTTTTAATTAAAACAATTGGTTCTAACTAATTATGAAATTTTAGAACTTAATATTGGACCATATTTATAATCTTCTCTATTTAACTCTTACTTCATTAATATATATATTTAGAAAAATTAACTATATAATAATTAATCATTAAGTGATCTTCTCTATTTTGAATAGTTAACACATGTAATTTGTTTGTTGCTAGATTTTAATTTACCATGATTCTAATATTATTAATAAATTAACAATTAATTGTATACACTATTATTCTTTTAACAGTCCTTTTTTAATGTGATCGTATTTTCTTTTTAAAATGAATTATAATATATAACCTGGTATATTTTGATAGTAGTGTTATTATATATGTTCTATTAACAAATTTTATACATAAAATAAATAAGAATACATAATATAATAAATTGAAATGTTAGAAAAAAAAAGTTTAAATGAATCGACCGGGTCTTTAAAAATTTAAATACATAATAAAAATTAAATTTCCTCAAAAAATAAAAATGAAAATGAAATGACTTTTCATATCTTCCATTTGAGATACATATACTTATTTAAGATGAAATCACATAGCCAAAAGAAAAAGGAAGAATTTTCAGCAGTTTTGATTTATCTACAAAATGGAAAAAATATTCTTATATCTATTAAAAAAATTGTTGCACAAGAATATATAGAAACAATTTTTGACCGTTTTGATTTGATGGTGGACTATACATTTTTTTCAGCGATTCTAATTTTATTCTTTGAGGTGGTCTTGGTAGCAACCGGTTGCACCGTGCAATCGGGTTGCACCCTCACTTAAATCATGATTTGTACCCTAACTTGAATCCATATCATGATCATAACCGTATAAATAACACTATTTTAAATGCGAATCAACTCGGTTGCACGGTGCAACTAGTTACACCCAAATTTTTGTGTTATTCCTTTTATAGATCAAATGAGAGGGATCATTAACTTTATTCTTTTATAGATCAAATGAGAACGATCATTGATATGATAAATGAGATTAAATATGAAGCGTCAAATATTAGAATTTTACAATTGAAATTAATAATGTGAATTGAGATTACCGAATAAGCTAATAAAATGCACAAACAACATTTGATTATGGATTCGAATACTAAAGGTGCCAAACTTTACCACATTAATTTAATACGATATTCGTACGTAATAATTGATTTGTTCATAGATTTTTACTGACTAGTTCGTTGATTTTATTAACTATGTTCGTTGTATATATTTTTTCGTAGATATTAGATATGAACCATGCATCGATATAATGATTATATGGTTTATAAGTCATCTCACTTCTTAATATAAACAATATTTTCAATATATCCAGTCCCTATATATAATGGGTGGATTGAGAGAGAATCCAATCCACCACCTTTAGCTTAAGAAATGAGATTACCTATAGACCATAAGATCGTTGTATCTATGGTCCAAATCTAACGGCTACTAAATCTTCAAAAAAATTAATATAACGAACATAGTTAGTAAAATATATGAATGAGTCAATAAAAATTTACGGACCAATCAATTATAATTAATGCACGCAAAGTCGTATTAAATTAATGTGGTCAAATTTCGCCCTCTTCAAAGATTCGAACCCAGATGAAAATATTGTTGAAAATGTTGTTTTTGCATTAATTTGATTTGTTCGTAGATTTTATTAACTTGTTCATTAATTTCGATTCACATGATTAATTTGAACGAATATCAACCATATTATTTAATCTTAGTTCTCATTTCAAGGATCATTCTTATTTGATTATCCATCTCTCTCTCTCTCTCTCTCTCTTTATATATATATATATATATATATATATATATATATATATATTACAATTGTTCACAACTTGATTATCTCTTGTTCACGTATTTTATGTGTTTGTTCATAGGATCTAGTTTCACCGTAAGATAGAGTTTACACTTGATCCTGTAGATTTCACTCCCCTCATAGTATATAGATCCAAATCCGGACCACACAATGTGGCCACATGGTTAACTAGGAGTGTGACATGTGGCAGATGCCTAGCTCTCAAAACCTTTCGAAGTCTTCCAAGGCAAAAAACACGAAGGGGTAAAATAGGAACAAAATTTTTGGAAATTTTTTTTAACCGAAAATTCATTTTTTTCCCACGGCCGACGTCAAAATTATGCATATAATTGAAAACACAAATATGCATACCATTGGATAGAAATATGTTTGAGAAAGTATCACTATACAAACCCTCTGGAGCATCTCGTTGATGCTCGTCGTCGCCATAGTTTTGCATATTTGTGTGTAACATTATGCATGTTTATATTTTTCTTTGTGCATATTCGTGTTCAACTATATGAATAGTACTATGCGACACCGTCAGGTGGCTTTCACCGCCGGTCACTTGACGAATCATACTTTCTCAAAGGGGTCACATACTGATACTTTCTCATGCATAGTTGTGTTCAATTATATGTTTCATTTTGACGACGGTCGCAGAAAAAATAATGTATTTTTGGTTAAAAATAATAATAAAACATCTATATATATATATATATTATTTTATTTTTTTAATTTTCAAAATTTGTATTCTTATTTTACCCCTGCGTGTATTTTGCCTTGCAAGTCATTGGAAGATATCTGCCACGTATCACTTTCCTAGCGCGACACATACGCACATTGTGTGGTTCATATTTTGGATCTATATACTATTATAAGGGGATGGATCTACATGATTCACTCTACATATATATATATAGGGGTGGGCTACCGTGAGAACACATCTTAAAATAAGAAATAAGAGCAATTTTCAATGTATGAATTTTATGTAGAACACGTATGAATTTGCTGTATAAAGGTATTAATTGTGGAAAAAAAATTGCTACCTTTGGGATTCGAACTCAGGACCATAAATCCATCAAACATGGTTACGAATCAACCGTAGATCTTGATGATCTAATGACTGAAAATGATTCTTATTACTTATTTTAGCCCTCCCTTATATATATATATATATATATATATATATATATATATATATATATATATATATGGAAAGGTTCTATTGAGAATTGTATATGTTTTGAGAATTGAGAATTAATCTCAAACCTTGATTTGTACAAATCCAACGGCCCCCATTTTTTGCTGATTTGATACGTTTTTTAATGCAAAAGGTTATTAAAGTAAATCACATTATATTCTAACGGTTGGTTCACTATAATTATGCAAAGTCAAACATGTTTATTTTTGGCAAATATACCATTCTTGATTTTTTTTCAGGATATATTGATATTATTCTTGAAATTCGATTTTAATCAATTAGTCTTCGATCATTGTAATTTGTTAAATGTATTGCTTGTAAAATTCAGAACATATTTCTTATAATCTTAAAATTAAAATATTTTTTTGATATTGAAATTATTTTAAATTACATCTGTATTCATTTATTTTATTTTATTTTGTATATTTTTCAATTTTTTATATGTTCTTTTAAACTAATGGTTCATTAACTGTGATGAACAATTTTTACGATTTGTCGAATGTAATTTATTGGCAAATATGTCGCGAAATTTATAATTGTTGAACATATAAATAATTTTGATAAACAAATCAATAATTTTGATATGTTCATCAAAAGTAGATACGTATGTTCATCAAAATTAAATATGTATGTTCAGCAAAAGTTCATCAAAATTAAATATGTATGTTCAACAAAAGTTCATCAAAATTAAATATGTATGTTCAACAAAGTTCATCAAAATTAAATATGTATGTTCAGCAAAATTTCATCAAAATTAAATACGTATGTTCAGCAAAAATTCATCAAAATGAATTTTGAACATATATATAATTTTGATGATCAAATCAATAATTTTGAAAAGTTCATCAAAATTTAATACGTATGTTCATTAAAATTATTGATTCATTCATCAAAATTATTTATATGTTCAACGACTCTCAATTTTGCAAAATAGAATTTTATTTTAGACTACGATAAACCAAGAATGCTATTTGAAAAAATTAAAAAAGCTATATATTGATTCTCCAAAAAAATAAAAATAAACAATATGCCTTAAATGTAGGGATTAGGGGGTTGACCGAAAATGTGCTAATTACATTGGTGCCCATTTACATAATTTTCGGCCAGTTTATAGTTATTCATGGGTGAGAGAAATTCATCAAAATGTTTAATCATAGTCGTTGATTTAGGGTATATCTAAGGTGGATATTAATTCTTAATTCTTACATAAATGACAATTCTCAATAGATACTAACCCTATATATATATATATATATATATATATATATATATAGGGGTGGGCTAGAGTGAAAACACCCCTTAGTATTTAAAATAGGAATAAATATTAACCATAGATCTAATTAATCATACGGTCCAGATTAGATTATTACTTACTGCTCGGTTCAAATTAAAATAGGTTGTGAATCATACATAATTAATCGGATAAGGGTAATTTGGTCCCAAAAAAATCGACCGATGATCTTCACCAAACTTGCTCCGAAAATAGAGCCCCATTTAATTGGAAATTCATTTATGATATTATTTGACTGCAACTTGAAATGATTCGATTAGATCAGACGAATCTTTGAATATTATTGCCATATCTAATCTATTTTGTGGAGAAGTAATAAATAATTATTTTTTATGGTATGAATTAGAAGGTGTAGGGTTTATTTTCCAAGATACTCTCTTTATCCCTTTCCGGCAGGGGGCGATTCAGACGAAAGGTACCAAAAAAAATTCTGGCATTGGTGTTGAATTCTTGGTAAGCTCTATCCTCTATGGCAGTGAGAAATCAGTTTCTTCATTCTGCCCTTTAGGTGTTCGATAGATTGTTTGAGAGGCAATTTTTTTTCTTCAAGCTTTTGTCTTTTCGTTTTTGTCCAGACTTTTAGCCTAGAGGGCGAAAATAAAAAAAAAATAACTTGCGGTAAAGAATTTCGGATCTATAATGGTGATTACGGAATCAAAGAGAGCTAGTATGTAAATTATAATGTTGTGCTTTGTTTTTGTTTTTTTTTTTTTTTTCTGGTATCTTGGTTGAAAAAAATGGTGAATTGGATATGAACACTCGGATCGGCTGTGATTTTCGTTTGATGTTCCGATTTCGTGCAATATGTATTAGTAGTGATAGGTTTGGATAAAAAGGATAATTTTTTTAATGATTTGTAATTTTATGAGTCAAACATCGATTCATATTTAGGACAGGAGAATGCGAAATGCTGTTTATTTTTGATAATTTTGACAGGAGAATGTGTATGAGTGTTCCAGTGGGATGTTTTGTGATTGTGTTGGTGTGAGAGTATGCGAAATGTTGTTTTGATGTGTAAAATAAGCTTGAGTTGGTTAATTGAACCACATTATGTATATTATGAAGCGTTGTTGTGTAGTATGAACCATGCCTAAATGTAGGATGATCCATTGGTTTCTAAAACCTATAATTATATGTTTGAATCAGTTGGAGGTTGTGCATGAACCAAATAATGTGGGGTGATTTATATATTGTATTCAATGAACCAATGCGGATGAAGCATGAATAAGTATGTATATTTTTCAGCAAATGATGTTAACTTGTATTTGTGATGTTTGAATCACTATTTTTTTTTGTGAACCCTATCATCGTCTAACAATTGCATCGATATTGTGAATTGCAGCTTACCTTGCTCAGAAGAAGGGGAAAGGCATTATAATTTGTTAGAGAAATGAGAATGCAGATGAATTGTATTTCCTAAAAAATGGGACAGAATGCAGATTCAAAATTCAAATGAAACATGATACGAACAAAAAATAAAGAAGTTATCTACATATCAATCAAATAACTATAGGTATTCTGAATTAATAAAAAAATCCTAAATAATACTACAAAAAAAATCGTAACATGCATTCTAATTCATGTTATTATACTATGAAAATTCGTGTTGAATCAACGGGCGATTCATGCAAATGAATATTCGTGCTGAATCAACGGGCGATGCATGCAAGATAATTTTCGATTCAGTTTTGCAACATAACGTGATTCATGCAATATATCTGTGATTAGTAATTCCAGCAAATCATGTCGTAAGAAGTATCTGTTTAAAATAATTCCAAAAAATATGATAGAAGCAATATTTGCATAAGATATATTTTTATTCTTGAGTAATGAAAAGATATGCATTGAAATGGAAAGAGATTAATGAAATAAAAGCTACCAAATCTGAGAAGATATGTTATAAGCGTTAGTTTTGTTTATAATGACAAAAAAATCCTCCAATGCAATAGGCGTGAGTTTTGGTGCTGATCTTTAGGATGATTTTAAGCCATAGGATCTAGGAAAATAAAGGGATGAGATCCGTTCCTATTTTATGCAAAAAAATATGTTTTTATTTTAGCTCACCTATATATATATATATATATATATATATATATATATATATATATATATAGGGTGTGGTTCTAGAGAGAACTATATTATTTGTGAGAACGGGAGAACCATCAAATCTAATGCATCCACTGTAAAAATTAATGCATTCGTTGTTAAAATTAATGCACTAAAAAAATAAAAAAAAATGCTCCCTTCAGGATTCGAACCCAGGATCTGCATTCATCCAACAAGATGATGCATCCACCGTAGATCTTAATGATCGAATGGCTGAAAATGGTTCTCCGGTCTTTTTTTATTTATGGTTCTTTCTTGAACCTCTCCCTATATATATATATGTGTGTGTGTGTGTGTGTGTGTGTGTGTGTGTGTGTGTGCGTGTGTATATATATAGGGGAGGGCTACAGTATAAACACTTGTATAAATTACTATAAATTAATTAAAATGTATGAATTTTATGTAGAACGCTTATGAATTATCTGTGTAAATGTTTGAATTTCGGGGGAAAAAAATTGCTACCTCTGGAATTCGAACTCATGACCATAAATTCATCCAACAAGGTGATGAATCAACTGTAGATCTTGATGATCTGAAAATGGTTCATATTTTATACTTTAAGAAGTGTGTTTATTTTAGCTATATATATATATATATATATATATATATATATATATATATAGGGAGAGGTTCAAATAAGAACCACTAAATAAAATTAGAACAGAGAACCATTTTAAGCCATTCGATCATCAAGATCTACGGTGGATGCATCATCTTGGTGGATGAATGCAGATCCTGGGTTCGAATCCTAAAGGGAGCAAAAAATTTATTACTTTCGGATGCATTAAATTTAATAGCGAATGCTCATATATATATATATATATGGTGTGGTTCTAGAGAGAACTACATTATTTGTGAGAACGGGGGAACCATCAAATCTAATGCATTCACTGTAAAAATTAATGCATTCGCTGTTAAAATTAATGCACTAAAAAAATTTTAAAAAAAAATGCTCTCTTTAGGATTCGAACCCAGGTTCTATATTCATCCAACAAGATGATGCATCCACCGTAGATCTTGATGATCGAATGGCTGAAAATGGTTATCTGTTCTTTTTTTTATTTATGGTTCTATCTTGAACCTCTCCCTATATATATATATATATATATATATGGTGCGGTTATAGTGAGAACCACAATTATCGTGAGAACATAAGAACCAATAAAATTACTACATCTGCTATACAAATTAATGCATCCGCTATTAAATTTAATGCATCCGAAAAAAATAATTTTTTTGCTCCCTTCAAGATTCGAACCCAGCACCTGCATCCATCCACCAAGATGATGCATCCACCGTAGATCTTGATGATCGAATGGCTTAAAATGGTTCTCCGTTCTTATTTTATTAGTGGTTCTTATTTGAACCTCTCCCTATATATATATATATATATATATATATATATATAATTGAAAGGGGCAAAATTTTACCTGGGTTCAAATCCTTGAGGGAGTCAAAATTTATTAATTAACTGAATATCTATATTCTATACAGAATTATTCATTATTCTCATTTCTCACGAAAAATAACATTCTCATTATAGATAACTTTTTCTCCCCTTCTTAAACTAAAGAAAACATTGGTTCGAACAACATCTTAATTAATATTTCAATATTCAAGCTTATTATGAATCCTGGATGCCCAATTGGATGTCAAGTGGATTGACTTCGTCAAATATTCAGCAAGAAGTAACAATTTTTCAACTCAATATTTAACATATGTTAGTCTTGTTAGATAAGGATACAAAATCAAAAATTTGGATATTATTCACATATTAGTAATAGTAGTACATGATTTGTAATTAGAATAGATAGCAATAATATTTAAGAATAGACGACGGCAATACAAAATTGAAAGAGCAATAATTTGGGGTGGCTTGTTAACAAGATGCTCAAATGGGATGGCCGCCTCGAAGCTAGCAGAAGGCGTCGCTGTCGACGTCGAGCCCCATGCTGGTTGAGTGGTCTATTTCTTGCCTCACTCACTTTTGTGAGAATTGCTCTTTGTTTCTTCACGACTGCAGTTGCTGCTCACACTCACCGGCCCCCCATCTTTATGTTTTCTTTTTTAATTTTCTTTTTTTCTTTAATTGGTGTTGCTTGGAATCTTCTGTGCACTCTCATCTTCCATAATTCTTACACACCATCACATGTCTCCTACATGATGTCAGTGGCTTTTAAGTACATCCCATTCTCTTTGTTATTAACACTCTAAATGGGCCATTAGTACTCAAAGGGTCCCTTTTTTCCAACTTATAGGATTGTGAGTAGCTTCGAAATAGATATTCGTCTAAGAATTATGGGGGGTTTAATTTGGCGATATCGATGATGATGATTAATTAATGAGTGGGACAGAGTATTAATTCATTCGATCGATCTCTTGATTGTTTGTCCGAAACAAGGCCATGACTTTGGCCTCACCATATGGGGTTTAATTTAGCACTGCCCATGACTTTGGCATCACCATATGGGGTTTCATTTAGCACTGCCCACATGCCTCCCCGTGTCAATACTCGTCCAAAGATCGTATTGAAAACGAAAAGAATCTAAACCGGTGTGCGTTAATGCAGGTATGTGGGGTTTGAATGTGGTCCCACCTGCATTAACGCACACTATTTTCAATTTTTTTTTTTGTTTTTTTTTTTTGTTTTGAGGTTTTGGGTATGTATAGGGGAGGAGGCATTGCCGCTTTAGGGACGGGTAAAATTTCCGGCATTAGGAAAATGGAAGATTTGAGCCAAATTTAGGAGGTGTTAATGTGGTCTGCAGGGACATTGGTGCAGGAAATGAAGTGATAGGTCATGTGTCACCAAAGCTTTTCAGTTATTTTGTCATTGCATTGGATGACTTCTCAATACATTTTTAGAAAAATGGACAAAAATAGCCATTTTTAAGTGGGGGAGATTTTCATTATTTTACGTATGTGATAGGTCGTCGTTGTAGGATTTGGTCCCCATTCATTAACCAAAGATTTAATTTGGGAAGAAGATCGACCAAAATAATTTCAGATGATTCATATTCATATTACTCAAGATGGTATGATCATCAAGTCATTAACGAGATGTTTCTCTTTGGGTTTCGGTGACTTCCGCCTAATAAAAAAAATTGTTACTAATTAAAGAGGGAATGAATTAGGTATCGAAAGGCTATTTTGAATTTGATTGATTCTTTGTCGATCAAGCTTAAGCAATAAGAAAAGTAAAACATAAATTAAGGTAAAGAATGAAAATAAATTACTTTCTCATGTAGCTAGTAAGAGTTAATACACACCTTATGGATATTTAATTTAAGTGGTCGGTGGTCGGTGGTCGCTTAGATAAAAATAGAATAACATTGGCTATAATTTGTTAATTATATATATGATCACTAAAATACTAGTAATAAAATACCACAATTAACACTGTGTAATTGATAACAAATAATAAATCGAGTATCTTATCCACAAGGAAGCAAACAGAAATATGATGAATGATAAAAACTAAACTCAACACATAAAGTCAAGTAAATAAAAGACTCATCATAAGGAATGTAATTTCGTTAATCAAATCTATACAATTAACCTATTAATCATAATTACGTGTAGTGACCCGCTCTTTTATATATTTTAAATCCAGTAATGAGTGTTTATTTTTGTTCATCAGTAAATGAAAACGGTTATTATCCTGATATGAATTCAGCTTATGATCCTGAATTTATATTGTTAAAGCAGTCAATGATATTATTTCAGAATTATAACTGACTTAACAAAGTCACGTTATTTATTTAAGCGAGATGAAATTTTATTTTATTTTTACTTAGGTCGTGAATTATTTCCGACTCAAGAAGTTAATTAAATCTACGGATTTAATTTAGATATCAGAACAACGAACGAATTAAATCTACGGATTTAATTTAAATTCATTTTATAACTTATCGATTTTAGAGAGATATCACATGTCGAAATCGAGATTTATGTAAATACAGTATCAAGCAGAATCGAAGCCAGTATTTTATTACAATTACAGAATCACCGACACATAGAAAATACATCATTAATTCTTCTCTACATTTTTTTTTCTTTCTTTTTCTTTCCATTAATTTTTGTTCCCCACTTCTCTACACCACTTTTCCCCACCACTCACTTTCCCCCACCGCTCATCATTTTTCCCACCACTCATCACTCAATTATGCAATATTACACCATTTTCACTCCCAATCTTCACAAGGGAATTCACCCAGGAGAAATCTGCATTCATCGCCCTGCTGCCAAAATTTCAGAGGTAAGCTTGGTTCAATTTCTTCACATTTCTTCCATATGCAACCTGCATTGACCAAATTCATTTTAGTTATTTCACACTTCACTAAACTCCAGCAACAACCAAGCAGGCAGTTGAACACAAGTGAGGTAATTCACTATCTCAATCAACCATTCCAGAAAACATTCATATCACGCATGATTATGGTTAGTTTCACAATGCCAGAAGACCGTATAATCATCTTGAACTTAGCAAGCACCAACAACATTCTAATATTCAAGTGACAGTTCCTATGTAGTTCTAATCAAGCATAATTTGAGTTATGCAAAACAAGAAGATTTCACCTTGTCTAATTCACGTTTTCGAATCGATAAAAAGGAGGCGAGTTTTAACTTAGCTTTAGAGAGGGTGGGCTGCTGCCCTGCTCAGTGAATCGAGGGGGCGACGGCAGAGCTTTCACCGGCGTCGGAGGGGCGCACGTACAGACCTCAGCGGTTCTGCTCGCCGGTTGTTCAGTCACGGCGACGGCGGCTCTGGGAGAGGCGGCTGCCGGACTCTTGCTGTTAACAGCAGCGGCTGGCGGCGGCACTCCCAAGCGGCGACGTCCGGCAATAGAACTCCAGACCGCGACCCGGCGAAACAACAGCGGTAGTTGGTGGCGTGGCTCGAACCTTCGACTCCGGAGATAGCAGAACGGCGGACCCCTCCTGCTCACCGGAAATCGTGTGACAGCAGCGGCGATTTGCGAAGGGAAAGGACTCCGGCTCGGAGGAAAGAACGAGGCGGCGCGGGCCTCACTGACTCGACCGGGCTCCACCAGAGGCGGCGGCGACTCCGACGGAGAGTATGGCGGCGACGATTTCTGAATTGAGAAGTTAGGGCTCCTCTTTGTTTCCTTCAACAGATATGGAGAGAGAGAACCTCGGAGGGGGAAATTGAGGACGAGGTTGGACGGGGCTGCTTCCAGTTGACGACCGCTCGCTGGATTCTGGAGCAGCGGCGGCACCCGCCTCGGCTGAGGCCGGTTGGAGGCGGAGCGAGAGGGAGAAATAGAGAGAGAGGGGTCGCCTGTTTTTGTGAAGAGAGAGAGACCGATAGTGAGAGAGAGAGAAATGGGCTTTGATTTTAATTGTTGTTTTGATTTGTATGGGCTTTATTTAATTGAGTTGGGCCAAATTTTTGGGCTTTATTTATTTTAATATTTGGGCCGAAAATTGGGCCTCCTATTTATTTTCTTTGGGACTTGTTGTATTTATTTTCATGTGGGCCTTAATTATTTCTCTTTGGGCTGAGTTTACTAATGAAAGCCCAACTGCATTATATTTTAATTGGGTTTTAGTTTAATTCATTAGGCCTTTGTTATATTATTTCAGTTGGGCCTTATTTATTTTACTCAGATGGGCCTCTATTACATTATTTCATTGGGCCGAATTTATTTAAATTGAAGCCTATTTATTTTATTGGGCTGTTATATTATCTTCGTTGGGCCTCGTTTGATTTATTTAATTGAGCCCAGCTAATCAAATTATTTATTTATTGGGCCAAGATTTATTTAATTACTTGAGCCCTGAATTATTTCAATTGAACCTCTCATGTTAATTATTCAAGCCCACTTCTGCTTAATTAATTATTAGGCTGCCGTATGTTGAGCCTTTTAATTATTTAAACTTGCAACAGTACTTTCTCCCATTTATTAAGCCGATTAATTATGAGGTTATAAATCGAATAAGCTGAAGTATTTATTTATTTTCTTTTGACTACGAGGAATGAGGTTTATTTAATTGACGGATTAGAACACCCCGAAGAGAACGGATTAATTATGATGATTTATCCGACCTCAGGCGACGAGCCTTATTTAAATTATTTTATTTCGACAATTAGAATTATAATAGAATCTCCCAGATTATTATTTCAGAATAATAATTCATGCATAAGGATCATGCATAGTTAATTCTGTATTCTCATTATTTGAGGATTTTATTCGAGCAGATATCTTATATATGTACATATATTCTCGTAATAAAGGTCAAGGGCGAGATTGATAATCTGTTGAGGAGCTTTTGTATCACAGAAAATTACTATCAGGTGGGCATTACTTTCATATATATCAAATGAGTTTAAATGTTACGTTCAAGCAAGTTATTTCATGACTAAATTAATTGAAGTTATTTCAAATATTGTCTTGCCATAAAATGTTTCAATTTCAGTATGATATCTATCTGATGTGGCTTTTATCATGTAATCGAATTCGGGTCTTGAGCAGTTGATAGCTATCCTGCCAGGGCTAGTGTACACCAGTGACCGTGAGTCATCTAGCGGGTTGGCCGGTCAAGTGACCGTGAGAGGTGGCCACCTCTCCGGCACACAGTTCCAGATATGATAGATTACAGAACTTAGACTGCAGTCGAACTTTAAGAATCACAAATGAATTTAGTAAGCTTGGGCCTTTTAGCGAAAAACTCCCTTGCTGTACTGTTTATGATGGCATGACAATTTACAGTTTTGAAGCATGTATTTTTATACTTAGGCATACGTGCCCACTGAGTACTTTTGTACTCAAGCCCTGCATATATTTCTAAATGTGCAGGTTGAGCAGCTGCCGATGGTGATGAAGTGACGAGCGAGACTCTTTTGTCTTATTATGTATTAATGAACTCTAGGGTTACATGTCTTCATACATGTAATCAGAACCGTATTCCGCTGCGTACTCAGAAGTTTTATGTTGTTTTGGATAAGTCGGAGTTATCCAAACTTACTAGTTATTTGAGTCTATACGACTAAAACTCCGTTATATTATAAATATCCATGTTGTTAACAATGATGAAATGTGATCCTTCCTTGTTTGATTATTCCCCTTTCTACCCCGCTTCTAATCTCCCTCCATTAGTCACGGTTTCCCCGGCTTAATTATCCTTAATTAGGTCTGGTCGTGACAGAGTGGTATCAGAGCAGTTCATTTGCTCTGAACCCTAGAGTTAGCCCATTTTCTAGTATGATCACTAGTATATATGAGTCAGTCAGCCAAAGCTCATCACTTCATCACATCGTCATGCTCAGCAAGAAAGAAGGTGGTAATGATTTTAAAACATTGAGAAGTTCACGTTTTATATGAATGTACTGATGCTTACATTCAAGTTTTATGCTTTATTGATTGATTAGATATCTCAATGAACTTAGATGCGTTAAGAATGCATGATCACTGTTACGAGCAGAACAATAGAAGCTAGAAACTCAGTTATATTTCACTATAGCCATGGTGAAGAGCTAAGAAAGAGGAAGAGAATCCAATGAAAGCAGTGCAAGCAGAGTGCCACGCACGAATCACTGAAGCAGGCATAGTTCTTCATTCAGGTTGTTCACGCGTGACAGAACACCGAATCGACTATTGCCTTATTTGATGATAGATCACGTGAGTCATTGCTCGTAGCGACGAGTGTGACTTATGTAATCAGTTAGCTATCGCATAATGAGCTAAGACTCATTACTAACTCTCGATTATCACCAGTTATGGCATGAAGAGAACCTTCATGATTTATGTTCGAACTTCATAGTCAGACTCACATGCAGTTATAACACTTTGTGTATGATGTTATAGCATCGCGATTAAAACTATCAGCTTATAGTTTCATATATTCGGAACCATTCTACTTACAGTACCTATCGCAATGGATAAGGACATGACTGAGAATCTCTATTGATTACGATCACCTACTATGAATTGGAAAGACGAGATGTGATATGGGTACTAGCAGTTACCAACCATTATGACTGATCATAAAAGTTTACGCAAGTGTGTAAGACGAGAGAAGTTCTCGAAGATGGTTTATAGTTTAATAATAGCTAGAAGCGCCGACAGTGGATCAATGCTGAAACAAATGAATTAAGATTCTAATGAGACCCTAAGGATATACTCAAGATAAGTATATATATACCTTAACCTATCGAGGACATCGCCTCAGTTAGAACGTCTTGGATTATGCATTTAGTCTGGTAGCCGCAATGAGAGCATTGACTAAGGTCATTCTATGACTTAGCATTACACATGGAGACACATACCCTATAAAGGTGCTCAGATGAGCAAAAGCTATTTCCTTATTGAATGCGTGATGATTCAAAAGGTTTTTGCAATAAAATGAAAGAGTGCTTCAAATTATATGGTTGCATTTCAAGCGCTATGTGAAGAAACACTAAGTACTAGAAGTACTACATTAAGATCATATAGAGGAACATTGTTGAGTAAGGTCGAGCCTACCTTATTTCGCCTATAGAAGATGTTTAAGGATTGCATTAAACTAGGAGGTAGACTCCAAGTTTGAGAAGCTCTAGAATATTCTCAAGGACATGTTCAAGATATTAAGAAGAAAGTGGTGATTTTAGACCAAATATACCTTTTGCAGCCAAGGAACAAGAGTTGCCAAGTTCGGAAAAGTATTTCCGAATGACTGAGAAGTAGTTGTGTCGGACCTGGCCAGTCCACATGGCCAAAATCTCAGTAGTCGTCATATATGGGTCTTTAAACCTATATATTTTAAACCTTCATCTGAAAAGCCAAACGGTTTCAGACTATTAGGTCAATTCGTTTCGACCTTTCAGTCAATTCATTTCTACCCTATGGTTATTCATTTTCAATTGTTTGGCAAATTATTGAAACACTTTGCCTAATTTCCATTTGTGATTTGAATCATTGCGATCTACTAGCTATTGGTAGATTTTCTGTGATCCAAGGACAAACAGATACTCATCAGATTAAATCAGTCAAACACGTATGCTTCAACCCAAAGGTCAAGCACGTAATGCATACAGACATTCTCTTGTGCATTTAGTAGGACGTTATTTGTGTACTTCGAAAACGATGATCATTTCGATGCTTTTGTATGCCCCTACGTTGGCTTAGTTATTTTGACAAGTATTAGTACAAAAATGCTGGTTCATAGGGCATTTCGGAACTGAGCTCTTTCGTGATGACCTTGCTAGATAGCTAGTTCATCGTGTATAATGCTTGGATAGATCACCAGATCTATATTCAATTGTTGATGAAATAGTCCTCATTGATACTAATTTCCCATGTCTATGTAGCGACCCTATCAGTCTTTTGCGGCAAGTCACTTCCGCTATGTTATTTATATACTTTCATGAGGAAGAGTATGAGCGAGATTTGAGAATCAAGAAAACAATTTACAGAATCGATGATATGCATCTGTGTATTACATTGGTGACTATATGTCGACTCATCGGAATGCCAACAAAGCAAAGGCGTCCGAGAGAAGTTGGATAGAACGATAAGAACAATAGTATGCCTTGTGTTGTTGCATTAACAACTTGTGTTTTGACCTAATAGAATGCCGCCAAAACGAGGACGACCAAGAGGAGGGGGCAGGATTCCCCGAAATGAAAGAAGAGACCCAGAAACAGGGCCAGAACCAGAAACCGAAATAGTTCAACCACCTGTTCAGCCAAAACGATAGATTGAAGAATTATTCTTGCGACAGAACCCACCTACCTTCAACGGGACAGGAGACCCGGCAGAAGCTGAAACTTGGGTTCGCGCTATTGAACGCATTTTCAACTTCCTGCGTTGCACCGACCAAGAACGTCTGACTTGTATGTCCTTTCAGTTGACTGGGTCAGCTGATTTCTGGTGGGAAGCAAGGATGAAAACGATGGCAGCAGAGCAGTTAGAAAACCTGACTTGGGAACAATTCAAAGCCGGTATATATGACAAGTATATACCCAAGAGCTACCGCAAGAAAAAAAAGAGGCTGAATTTCACAATCTAAAACAAGGGAAGATGTCGGTAACTCAATACGACAGGATGTTCTGCGATATGTCTAGATATGCGCCAGAACAAGTTGACACAGATGAGAAGATGGCTGAAAAGTTTTGTGCCGGACTGAGGCACGAGATTAGGATGGCTTTGGCAAGCCACGGAGGATTGTCTTACACTGAGTCGCTCAGCCGAGCGTTAGACATTGAGGCAGCCATGCCTGGAGAAAGACTTGCAATTGTACCTGCGCTAGCACCTCCACAGGATCAAAATCATAATCAGAATTTTAAAGGAAAAAGGAGATGGGACAACAGTAAACCGAACCAAGGCGAGAAGAGGCCATGGCAGGGACGGGTCTTCCAGTCACAGGGCTATGGAAGCCAGGGCGCACCGAAACAGATGGGAAATAACCAACAGAGGGCCCCACATTGCCCCAAATGTAACAAAAGTAATGTGGGAATCTGTAAGGCCGGCAGTGATAGTTGTTATATCTGCAACCAGAAGGGGGCACTATGCAAACCGGTGCCCGAATAAGCAACATGGAACGGGTTCAAGACCAAACCCACCTATCTAGGCTCCACCTCTGCGAGCAATTCAAGCTTTGCCCCAACCATATCCAAGGCAACAACCACAGTATCAGCAGCCACAGCAGCACCAACAGCTACAGTACCAATCACAACCTCAACAACCGTATCAGCAACAGGCCCGCCAACAACAGCAGCGACAACAGAAATAACATGAAAAGCCTCGTCATGCTAGAGCCTATGCTATGAGGCAGAAGCAGCCCGAGAACAACCAGGGAAACCTGGCAGGTATGGGCATGCTACTCAATACTCCTGTTGTACTTCTATTTGATACGGGCGCATCGCATACTTTCATTTCAAGTACATGTGTCGACACCTTAAAACTTAAAATGGAAAGAGCTGACCAGGAGTTGAGTATATCATCACCTATAGGAGGGATGACGATAGTAGATCATGTGTGCTTGAACCTAGAACTGAACATAGGGTCACTCAAGCTTGTAGTGAACAACTCGTATGTTATACCGATGGGAGATGTGGACATAATCCTAGGAATGGACTGGCTAGCCGAGAACTATGCCACCATCCTATGTAATGAAAGACGGATATCATTCCGATCCCCAGGAAGGGAGCCGTCACATTTCCACGGAATTAGCATGGGGAGAAGAAAGATGATCATCTCCGCTCTGCAAGTAACAAAAATGATGAAGAAGGGATACCCAACTTACCTCGTATACTTGCACGGAGAACTGGGAATTGAAAGGAGCATAGAAGATGTAGCAATTGTACGGGACTTTTCAGATGTATTTCCAGAGATTCTGCCAGGGCCACCGCCGGACAGACCAATTGAGTTTACCATTGATTTGGAGCCCGAGGCAGCTCCCATTTCGAAGGCACCGTACCGGATGGCTCCTAAAGAGTTGGAAGAACTCAAGATTCAACTGCAAGAACTTTTGGAACTTGGATTCATTAGGCCAAGTGTATCACCTTGGGGTGCACCCGTACTTTTCGTGAAGAAAAAGGATGGCACATTGCGAATGTGCATATACTATAGAGAACTGAACAAAGTGACACTCAAGAACAAATATCCTTTACCAAGGATAGATGACCTCTTCGACCAGCTCAAGGGAGCAAGCGTGTTCTCAAAGATTGATTTGCGGTCTGGTTATCACCAGCTGAAGATTCGACCAGAAGACGTACCTAAGACGGCATTTCGAACTAGGTATGGCCACTACGAATTTGTAGTTGTGCCATTCGGGCTAACCAACGCGCCAGCCGTATTCATGGACCTCATGAATCGAGTGTTCCATCCGTACTTAGACAAATTTGTCTTGGTATTCATAGATGACATCCTGATCTACTCGAAGAACGAGAAAGACCATGAGGAACATCTGAGAATTATCCTAGAAACGTTGAGGACGGAGCGCCTTTATGCCAAATTCAGCAAGTGCGAGTTTTGGCTCAGCGAAATCACTTTTTTTTAGGACATATTGTGTCATCAGAAGGGATTAAAGTGGACCCTGAGAAAGTGCAAGCGGTGCGCGAATGGAGATCGCCTACTAACCCTAATGAGATAAGAAGTTTCTTAGGATTGGCAGGTTACTATCGGAGGTTTATGGAAGGATTTTCCAAAATTGCAAGGCCAATGACGCAACTACTCAGGAAGGGAATAAAATTTTCTTGGACAGAGGAGTGCGAAAAGAGCTTCCAAGAACTCAAGGAAAAGTTGACTACGGCACCAGTGTTAGCCGTCCCAACAGCTGATAAGGAATACGTGATTTACACAGACGCGTCCAAAAATGGACTTGGCTGTGTGCTGATGCAAGAAGGAAGAGTGATAGCATATGCGTCACGACAGCTTAGGCCACATGAACTGAATTACCCGACTCATGATCTGGAGTTAGCTGCAGTGGTGCATGCGCTGAAGATTTGGAGACACCACCTATATGGAGTTAGGTGTGAGATATTCACAGACCACAAAAGCCTGAAATACTTTTTCGAGCAAAAGGACCTTAATATGAGACAAATGAGATGGCTCGAACTAGTGAAGGATTATGACTGCGGTATTAACTACCACCCGGGTAAGGCCAATGTAGTAGCTGATGCATTGAGCCGTAAAACTCAATCTAGGTTGGGATGCCTCGTCACCCAAAAGAATGAGCTCATCAAAGAGTTTGGAAAAATGAGCATAGAAGTGGTTAAACCACCAGGGACGATAGCAAGCGTTGTTGCAACAATACCTAGCTTGAGAAAGATGATTGTAAAAGCACAAAGAAAAGACGAGAAAATGGAGAAACTACGGGAAGCAGTAAGGAAAGGAGGAGTCAAGAATTATCAAGAAGCATCAGATAATGCTATCATCTTTGAGGGAAGGATATGCATCCCCCACGATGATGAGCTTAAGGATAAAATCATGAGTGAGGCTCACGATACCCCTTATACTGCCCACCCCGGGAGTACTAAGATGTATCAAGATCTAAAGAAGCATTTTTGGTGGGAAGGCATGAAAAGAGACATAGCATCCTTTGTAGAGAGATGCCTAGCTTGCCAACAAGTGAAGGCCCTACACCAAAGGCCATATGGAAAACTACAACCGTTGGAAATTCCAGAATGGAAGTGGGAGCACATCGCAATGGATTTTGTGACCAGTTTGCCCAAAACAAAGAGAGGAAACACTGCCATTTGGGTAATAGTGGATCGACTCACAAAATGTGCTCATTTTATACCAATACCGATCACACACGGGTCAGACAAGCTAGCTCAGTTGTATGTTCGAGAGATTGTACGCTTACACGGTGTACCCATGTCAATCACATCAGATCGAGACTCGAAGTTCACATCTAGATTTTGGATGAGCTTACAGAAAGAGTTAGGCACGAGACTAAATTTTAGCACCGCCTTTCACCCGCAGACATATGGGCAGTCTGAAAGGACAATTCAGACCCTCGAAGATATGTTGAGAACAGTGGTGTTAGACAAGGGTGGAAGTTGGGAAACAGTGCTGCCGTTGATTGAATTTGCCTATAATAACAGTTACCAGGCGACTATCGATATGGCACCATATGAGGCATTATATGGAAGAAAATGTAGATCACCGCTTTATTGGGATGAAGTGGGTGAGAGAAAAGTTTTAGGACCAGACATAGTCAATGAGATGGTTGAGATAGTCCGCCAGATCAGAGGGCGAATAAAGGAGGCACAAGATAGACAGAAATCTTACGCTGATGCACGTCGAACTGAGTTACATTTTGAAATAGGAGACAAGGTCTTCCTAAAGGTATCTCCTACCAAGGGGATAACTAGGTTTGGTGTCAAGGGAAAACTTAGGCCCCGATTTGTAGGACCTTATGAGATTTTGGAGAGAATAGGCCCAGTAGCCTATAGGTTGGCATTACCGCCAAATTTTGGAAATGTTCACAATGTTTTCCACGTATCACAACTCAGAAAATACGTTTTCGATCCAAAGCACATAATCCACCAAAAAGAGATGATCCTTTGCCCAGACTTGAGCTATGAAGAGAGACCAGAGGTCATTCTAGATCGAAAAGTACAACAACTCAGGAATAAGGCAATCACATCAGTGAAAGTCTTATGGAGACACCACGGACAAGAGGAAGCCACGTGAGAGCTTGAAGACAAAATGAAGGAGAAATACCCCGAACTGTTTTAGAATAAATATGCAAATTTCGGGACGAAATTTTTGTTAAGAGGGGTAGTATGTAGTGACCCGCTCTTTTATATATTTTAAATCCAGTAATGAGTGTTTATTTTTGTTCATCAGTAAATGAAAACGGTTATTATCCTGATATGAATTCAGCTTATGATCCTGAATTTATATTGTTAAAGCAGTCAATGATATTATTTCAGAATTATAACTGACTTAGCAAAGTCACGTTATTTATTTAAGCGAGATGGAATTTTATTTTATTTTTACTTAGGTCGTGAATTATTTCTGACTCAAGAAGTTAATTAAATCTACGAATTTAATTTAGATATCAGAACAACGAACGAATTAAATCTACGGATTTAATTTAAATTCATTTTATAACTTATCGATTTTAGAGAGATATCACATGTCGAAATCGAGATTTATGTAAATACAGTATCAAGCAGAATCGAAGCCAGTATTTTATTACAGTTACAGAATCACCGACACATAGAAAATACATCATTAATTCTTCTCTACATTTTTTTTTCTTTCTTTTTCTTTCCATTAATTTTTGTTCCCCACTTCTCTACACCACTTTTCCCCACCACTCACTTTCCCCCACCGCTCATCATTTTTCCCACCACTCATCACTCAATTATGCAATATTACACCATTTTCACTCTCAATCTTCACAAGGGAATTCACCCAGGAGAAATCTGCATTCATCGCCCTGCTGCCAAAATTTCAGAGGTAAGCTTGGTTCAATTTCTTCACATTTCTTCCATATGCAACCTGCATTGACCAAATTCATTTTAGTTATTTCACACTTCACTAAACTCCAGCAACAACCAAGCAGGCAGTTGAACACAAGTGAGGTAATTCACTATCTCAATCAACCATTCCAGAAAACATTCATATCACGCATGATTATGGTTAGTTTCACAATGCCAGAAGACCGTATAATCATCTTGAACTTAGCAAGCACCAACAACATTCTAATATTCAAGTGACAGTTCCTATGTTGTTCTAATCAAGCATAATTTGAGTTATGCAAAACAAGAAGATTTCACCTTGTCTAATTCACGTTTTCGAATCGATAAAAAGGAGACGAGTTTTAACTTAGCTTTAGAGAGGGTGGGCTGCTGCCCTGCTCAGTGAATCGAGGGGGCGACGGCAGAGCTTTCACCGGCGTCGGAGGGGCGCACGTACAGACCTCAGCGGTTCTGCTCGCCGGTTGTTCAGTCACGGCGACGGCGGCTCTGGGAGAGGCGGCTGCCGGACTCTTGCTGTTAACAGCAGCGGCTGGCGGCGGCACTCCCAAGCGGCGACGTCCGGCAATAGAACTCCAGACCGCGACCCGGCGAAACAACAGCGGTAGTTGGTGGCGTGGCTCGAACCTTCGACTCCGGAGATAGCAGAACGGCGGACCCCTCCTGCTCACCGGAAATCGTGTGACAGCAGCGGCGATTTGCGAAGGGAAAGGACTCCGGCTCGGAGGAAAGAACGAGGCGGCGCGGGCCTCACTGACTCGACCGGGCTCCACCAGAGGCGGCGGCGACTCCGACGGAGAGTATGGCGGCGACGATTTCTGAATTGAGAAGTTAGGGCTCCTCTTTGTTTCCTTCAACAGATATGGAGAGAGAGAACCTCGGAGGGGGAAATTGAGGACGAGGTTGGACGGGGCTGCTTCCAGTTGACGACCGCTCGCTGGATTCTGGAGCAGCGGCGGCACCCGCCTCGGCTGAGGCCGGTTGGAGGCGGAGCGAGAGGGAGAAATAGAGAGAGAGGGGTCGCCTGTTTTTGTGAAGAGAGAGAGACCGATAGTGAGAGAGAGAGAAATGGGCTTTGATTTTAATTGTTGTTTTGATTTGTATGGGCTTTATTTAATTGAGTTGGGCCAAATTTTTGGGCTTTATTTATTTTAATATTTGGGCCGAAAATTGGGCCTCCTATTTATTTTCTTTGGGACTTGTTGTATTTATTTTCATGTGGGCCTTAATTATTTCTCTTTGGGCTGAGTTTACTAATGAAAGCCCAACTGCATTATATTTTAATTGGGTTTTAGTTTAATTCATTAGGCCTTTGTTATATTATTTCAGTTGGGCCTTATTTATTTTACTCAGATGGGCCTCTATTACATTATTTCATTGGGCCGAATTTATTTAAATTGAAGCCTATTTATTTTATTGGGCTGTTATATTATCTTCGTTGGGCCTCGTTTGATTTATTTAATTGAGCCCAGCTAATCAAATTATTTATTTATTGGGCCAAGATTTATTTAATTACTTGAGCCCTGAATTATTTCAATTGAACCTCTCATGTTAATTATTCAAGCCCACTTCTGCTTAATTAATTATTAGGCTGCCGTATGTTGAGCCTTTTAATTATTTAAACTTGCAACAGTACTTTCTCCCATTTATTAAGCCGATTAATTATGAGGTTATAAATCGAATAAGCTGAAGTATTTATTTATTTTCTTTTGACTACGAGGAATGAGGTTTATTTAATTGACGGATTAGAACACCCCGAAGAGAACGGATTAATTATGATGATTTATCCGACCTCAGGCGACGAGCCTTATTTAAATTATTTTATTTCGACAATTAGAATTATAATAGAATCTCCCAGATTATTATTTCAGAATAATAATTCATGCATAAGGATCATGCATAGTTAATTCTGTATTCTCATTATTTGAGGATTTTATTCGAGCAGATATCTTATATATGTACATATATATTCTCGTAATAAAGGTCAAGGGCGAGATTGATAATCTGTTGAGGAGCTTTTGTATCACAGAAAATTACTATCAGGTGGGCATTACTTTCATATATATCAAATGAGTTTAAATGTTACGTTCAAGCAAGTTATTTCATGACTAAATTAATTGAAGTTATTTCAAATATTGTCTTGCCATAAAATGTTTCAATTTCAGTATGATATCTATCTGATGTGGCTTTTATCATGTAATCGAATTCGGGTCTTGAGCAGTTGATAGCTATCCTGCCAGGGCTAGTGTACACCAGTGACCGTGAGTCATCTAGCGGGTTGGCCGGTCAAGTGACCGTGAGAGGTGGCCACCTCTCCGGCACACAGTTCCAGATATGATAGATTACAGAACTTAGACTGCAGTCGAACTTTAAGAATCACAAATGAATTTAGTAAGCTTGGGCCTTTTAGCGAAAAACTCCCTTGCTGTACTGTTTATGATGGCATGACAATTTACAGTTTTGAAGCATGTATTTTTATACTTAGGCATACGTGCCCACTGAGTACTTTTGTACTCAAGCCCTGCATATATTTCTAAATGTGCAGGTTGAGCAGCTGCCGATGGTGATGAAGTGACGAGCGAGACTCTTTTGTCTTATTATGTATTAATGAACTCTAGGGTTACATGTCTTCATACATGTAATCAGAACCGTATTCCGCTGCGTACTCAGAAGTTTTATGTTGTTTTGGATAAGTCGGAGTTATCCAAACTTACTAGTTATTTGAGTCTATACGACTAAAACTCCGTTATATTATAAATATCCATGTTGTTAACAATGATGAAATGTGATCCTTCCTTGTTTGATTATTCATCTTTCTACCCCGCTTCTAATCTCCCTCCATTAGTCACGGTTTCCCCGGCTTAATTATCCTTAATTAGGTCCGGTCGTGACATTACGAGTTTAATCTAATCATGATGAGAGATCACAAAACTCACCATATATTCTCACTAGAGCAATCTATGACAGTAGATTAATATACTCTCTATCACCGTAAGTATCAAGAGGAAATATATCAACTCCCAAAAGCACATAAGAATAGGTCCCTATGATCCACCTATCTCCACTAGCTCTCAAGGTTAAAATCATACCAAACATTCATAAATATGCTAAACAGTTATCTTCATCAGATCTCAAACTGAATAACTAGACATGCAAATTATTAGGTAGATAATCCACATAAGCATCAGGAATTGTAAACTGTAAGGCAAAAATGTATCAACACATCAACCACAAAAATTTAATCAACTATTTACAAACCTCATAATCAAATAAAGAACTAGCTAAACATAATCAAAGAAAAGAAATTTACATAATAAAATAGATAAAAAAATGGAAAGAATCGTGAATTAATGAACAACTTGAATCTTGATGTCTTGTAGAAAATAAATCTAAGCTATGAAAACAAGAAAGTTCTAAGTTTAAAAACTGAAAAATATGGAAAGAGGTGTAGATAGAGGTAAAGAGAGATGTCTAATATGTCAATTAAAGGACTTATATATAGGCACAGTGGAACAAAACTCGAAAATAGTGATAAAATCACGTTTGGCCCAACTTTTTGAGGATTTCTGCCTTTTACCCACGGTCAGGACCGCGGGGTCCCTCTGTCTCAACGCGCAGTGTTTTTATTTTAATCATATCTCGCTCGTCTGAACTTTGATTTGCGATCCATTTGTGCCCATGAACTCGTATCGAGAAGATCTACAATTTTCATTCAGACCATGTTTTCAAATTTAGCTTCAATATTTCTGTAGATTTCATCAAGTACGAGTAAGTACCATATTTCACAAGATAAAGCAAATTAAGCACAAAACAACTATCATACACTCAATTTCCTATAAAATTAACATCATATGGACATTAAAAATCATGGCAAAATGAATGTCATCAATATGTAAGTGAATATATAGGTAGAGGTTTAAACAAAAATCCTTATTTAAAATGAGAACAGAGAACTATTCTCAACTCTTTGATCGTGATGATCTGCGGTAGGGCCGAAATCGAACCGAACTGAAAAAAATCAAATCCAAACTGCCCCTAAATTCTGAACCTGAACCAAACCGTTTCAATGGCCAAAATCAAATCAAATCGAACAATAAATTTTCAGTTCAGTTTGTTTCAGTTTAGCATAAACTGTTTGAACACCGTAATTTCTGAAGGTTAAAAGCGAGAATTTCTAAAGGTAAAGTCATTGAGGAGTAACTCTTATGCGTTTCTCCACAATTGTAAAAAGCAAGAATTTTTAAAAATTCATACAATTCGCCACGACATCATTCAGAGCCCCCTCGACAACGATTCCAGTTTCAAACTGATGCGTCATCGTTTTGCTACGCCAGCAACAATTATCATCGTAAAAATCCTAATTTTTAAAACACCGTGTTTCGAACACCAGAGCAGAGCCTATTTCGTCGGTTTCAGTTGGTTATGGTGATTGATTTTGATTTCGTTTGATTCAAATAGGCGAAGTAGTGATATAAGGAAGATGGCTTTAGAAGGGAAATGTGGTCTATAGGGAAAGTGGGGGTAGTGTTGAAGGCGGGTGTGGGTGGGAGAAGGTGAGGCATGGGAGGGAGATTGAGGTAAATCCTAAACACAAAAACTTAAGTACAACCGATTGTACCATACAACCGGGTTGCACGCTGACCCGCATCCCAACCCAAACCGCATAAATAACACTATTCAATCATACAAATGACACTGCCTATAATTAACAGTATTCAGTTATACAAATGACACTGTCTATAATTGACATTGTTCGATTATACAAATAACACTATGTCATTTTCATTTGTATAACCGAATAGTGTCAATTATAAGCAATGTCATTTGTATAACTGAATAATATCATTTACACGGTTAGCGTTATTTATATAATTGAATAGTATCAATTTTACACAGTGTCATTTACAATGTTATAGTGTCATTTGTATAATCGAATAGTGTCAATTACAAACAGTGTCATTTGTATAACCGAATAGTGTCATTTACACGGTTCGGATTAGAATGTGGGTTCGGATCAGGATGCGGGTCAAGGTTCAACCCGATTGTACGGCACAACCGGTTGTATCCAAGACCAGCTCAACCCTAAATCTGATATGCTTTCTAACTTTGAAGTGTAAACCTAAATCTATGTTTAAATGTTTAATAGTTAATTATATTAAATATATATTTATTAATAATATTTAATTCTAGCGGGTTCAGGTTAAAAACTGCACCATTTTTCTGAACTCAAAATTTTTGATTTTATAATTTTCAAATCGAACCGCACCATTACATTTACAAAAACTGAATCAAATCGTTATTTTCGGTTTGATTTTGCTCAGCCCTAATTTACGGTGGATGTGTAACATCTTGATTGATGAATGCAGCACGTGGATTCGAATCCTGGATGCAGCAAAATTTTTTATTTTTTTAATTTGTTGTTGCATAGTTTATTTTTTGTTGTTACATGTAAGGTTTGTCATGCATACGATGAATCCATCATATGCACGGTACGTAGTTTTATAATAAAATGTGTTTTCTAAAGAGGATTCACTAGTATTATTGTATTGGTTCCACAAAAAAATTGGAAAAAAAAAACATATTATATAATAATTTATAACAAATTATGTTTGATAATGGGTGCCTGCTGAAATTGTTATAACATAAATAGGTTGTAGTAGTTTCACTTAAAGAGTGAAATGATCCCCTAAAGTGTTAATGGGCAGTAAATGATCCCAATATTTAGGGTTGGAAGTTAAATAATTGTGTACATTTATAATTATAACCTTTTAATATTACACGTCTTTATTTTACAAATATCGTGTGCAATTAAAATTTCTAATCTCAGCCGTTAGTTTTTAAAAAATACTGGGTTGATATTGGTTCTTAGTTTCTATCTTAAGGAGAGTTTCTATGTTAACCTAATTATATATATATATAGGGGACTAAGGGGAGGGCTAAAATAAGAGCATTTCATAAGATATAAAATAAGAATCATTTTCAGCCCTTAGATCATCAAGATCTACGGTTGATTCGTAATCCTGTTGGATGGATTTATGGTCCTGAGTTCGAATCTCAAAGGTAACAAAAATTTATTTTTCACAATTCATACCTTTATACAGCGAATTCATACGTGTTCTACATAAAATTCATACATTAAAAATTGCTCTTATTTCTTATTTTAAGATGTGCTCTCACGGTAGCCCACCCCTATATATATATATATATATATATATATATATATGGAGAGGTTCAATAAAGAACCACTAAATAAAGAAGACCGGAGAACCATTTTCAGCCATTCGATCATCAAGATCTACGGTGGATACATCATCTTGTTGGATGAATGCAAATCTTGGGTTCGAATCCTGAAGGGAGCAATTTTTTTTTTATTTTTTTGAGTGCATTAATTTTAACAGTGAATGCATTAATTTTTACAGTGGATGCATTAGATTTGATGGCTTTCATGTTCTCACAAACAATTTAGTTCTCTCTAGAACCACACCCTATATATAGGTTTGCATTCTATGGAGAACAACAAATATTCAAAGAACAGAGAACATTAAACATGTCAGTAATTCCCCTTGAACGTTAAACGTTCGTAACAGTCATTTCGTTGAACATATAGGGGTCTAAATAACCCCCAAAAATTCAATGTTTATTCACGCCCATGTTCAACGAAATGACTGTTATGAACGTTTAACGTTTAAAGGGAATTACTGACATGTTCAATGTTCTCTGTTTTTTGTATATTTAGTGTTCTCCATTGACCTCTTCCATATATATATATATATATATATATATATATATATATATATATAGGGGTGTGCTACCATGAAAACACTTTTAAGTGTATAAAATAGGAACAAATCATTTCCATTAGATCATAGTGAATTAGTGGCCCAGATCAATTTATATGGAGATCCGAAATTCGTAACTGTTTCCCTTGCAATTCATATGTTTTTCTTATTACGAATTATATTCTATGCTCGAATCTGAAATTCTTTTGTTACGAATTATATTTTGATTAGGCAAATTTCAAGCCACAAGATCAACCAAGATCTAATGGACAAGATTTGTTCCTATTTTATACACTTAAAAGTGTTCTTATTTTAGCCTAAATAAAATAAGAACGAAGAACCATTTTAAGCTATTCGATCATCAAGATCTACGGTGGATGCATCATCTTGGTGGATGAATGCAGAACCTGGGTTCGAATCCTGAATGAGTAAAAATTTTATTTTTTTCTAATGCAGTAAATTTAATAGCAAATGCATTAATTTGTATAACAGATGCAGTAGTTTTAATGGTTCTCGTGTTCTCACAAAAATTGTGATTCTCACTAAAACTTCACCATATATATATATATATATATATATATATATATATATATATATATATATATATTACTTAAGCGTTATATACTTAAACCTTATATATTACTCCCTTCGTCCCACTATAAGTGGGTCAAAACTTTTCGACAAATGAATTAAGGAAAATGTGTAAATGGGTTGAAAGTGGTAGGACCTACACTTTTTTAAGGTTAAAATTTTTTCATTTATAGAAACATGCTACTTATAGTGAGACAGCCAAAAATGGAATACAGACCACTTTCAGTGGGACAGAAGATATATTTATTACCAAATCTGGACCGCACATTTTGTTTACATAAAATCGCAAAATTTTAATTTAACTTAGAATTATGAGTCATATAATTAATCTTAATAATGTACATTGCTACTTAAAAAATTGATTAGAGAATTTTTTATGCATGTTAATTACTCCATTCGTCTCACTGTATCTGAGACTCTTTCTATTTAAGGCGTCCCACTGTAAGTGAGACTCTTTCCTTTTTTGGTAAAGATTTTACCCTTTAAACACATTTTTACTTTTTCACCTACAAACAAAATACATTTTTCTTAATTTTCGTGTCCAAAAAAAAGGTCTCACATACAGTGGGACAGAGGGAGTATAATTTAATTCTTAAATATATTTATTAATTTAGATTTTTTTTATGCATACTGTTTTATGATACAAATTCATAGTCCTAGTAGTTATTTTTGGTATCCCAAACACATGACAAGAAATAGTTTCTTAGAAATAACATTCTCAGTTAATATTACTTTCTTATCGAACAAACGGACCCAATAGTTAATTCAACACAGACACCCAATATAATATTTAAGCAATCACTCAAAGAGTGGAATTATCTAGATACTAGACAAAAGAAAAGTAAAAGCAAATCTGAGATAAAATTTAGGAAGAAAAGAGTGACTAGGAACCACAATGACATTAATTAAACCTATGTAGTTAATCTATTAATTTAATTATCAATTTAATCCAACCCTAATGAAAGATCATTTAATTATTCATGGCCTCTTTCGAGTAGTTTATAAAAGTTGAATAGTGATCACTTAATTATTTATGGCCTCTTTCGAGCAGTTTATGAAAGTTGAATAGTAAATTCTCTATCTCGTATAAAAAACTCAAGAAAATCTACTAACTCCCAAAAGCACACAAAAAATTACTTTCTATAATCTATCTATCTCTTATAAGGACTTATGGTAAAATTATATCATACATTCCTGAACCAGCTAAACAATTATCACAACAAAGTCTCAAATCGAATAATTATACATGCAAAATATTGATCAAGTATTCCACATGAAACAAGCATCATAAATCATAAAATCAAAGACTGTTAGACAAATTGGTAACATAAGTTCAGATCCTAAACTAGCTAGACATAATTAAAGAAGAACAAAAGATAATAAACAATAATTAGAGAAATAAAATCGGAGACGAATCCACGAAGAACAACTTGACTCCAAAAGTAATCTTTGCAGAAAAGTAAAGCTATATGAATGAAATATAAAATACATCTAAAACTTAAGTAATGAATTGTGTATAAGAGGCCCCATCTTTTTCCCACGATCATGGACCGTGCCACGGTGTCTGACCATGGGAACACACCGTGACATGGCGAAATGGTAGTGGTCACTCCCACGGCCGCCGACGGGGACCGTGGGTAGCTGAAGTTTCGTATAATAATTTTGTTTTAAGTTGTATCTCCTTTGTTTGAATTGGATTTTTGATCTGTTAGCGCCCACGAACTCGTATCAAGATTATCATCAACTTTTATTCAGATCAATTTTCATAATTCAACCACAATAATTCTATAAATTTCACCGAACTACGAGAAAATATCACATTTCACATGATAAAGCAATTCAAACACAAAACAATGATCAAATACTCAATTCCTTTCAAAATTGACATCGCAAGAACATTTAAAACGTTGAAAAGTGAGTGTTATCAGTTTTTACTGGGTATAAAGTTGTTGAGCTAGTCGCCTTTGAACCTTGGTGTGTTGGTTTTCCTGCGTGTTGGCCTTTTCTTAATAAAGTTGGTGTTTTGTGTTTGTGGGGGAGCATTGTCTACTAATATGTTGTTGCATATTTTTTTCGCATGTTGATTATCCTGCGAATGGTTTTGCTTACATAAATGACAAAAAGAAAGATTGTAACTGTACGTGATATTACAGTTAGTTTGTTATTATAGAGACACACCTCAAGAGAACCTACTTGTACCTCGAGAGATAGTGAGAGTGCGTTGTTGTTTCCTTTTTCAGCGTACATATGAGAACTTTTCTTGTTCGAAGTTGTGTTTCTTACAATAAGGATTTAGGGTGAAGATCCATGTATGATCTCTGGCGTGTGCATGTAGTTTGACCAGACATTCTTACATTATGTGGTTCTTGATCATTAGGAATACTTCCCGCTTGAAAATATTTACTCAGCGTAAGATGATAACATATTTAGATTTTTTCAAACTATCTTATAATATATGTTGTTGAAAACTCACGTGAAGGCTACAGTTTTTTAGTCTTGTTTTCATAGTTTTCTCATTAGCATCTTGTGCTTGTGAAGGATATGGGTTTCTCTTTCGTGTTTACATAGTTGAGTTTCAATTCGTTTTTGTTCGGAACCTCAAGAGTTTGCTCTGTTAAGTTGTTGGAGTTGAGTGGTGAGCGTCAATACTCACGTCCAAGCAACGTGTGGTGCATATGTTGCTATCGATGAAATTTCGGGAAATTGCTTAAGCAGGAAGAGTCGATTGTTTTGTAAGTCCTATGTGACTTATCTTTCGCTAGTTCCATGGGCAAGGTCTCCTAGACGTAAATATGCTATCATTGAATTTGGTATAGTCATTTTAATTTGTGTGTTGATTTAATTTATCGCCTTATGCTTGCTTATTGCATATTGATTATTGCGTATAGTGTGACAACCCAAGTTCTTAAACTTTAGATAACTCTCACTACTTAATTAGGATTATTTAAGCCTTTTTAGTTATAATAAGTTTATACTTATAGAAATATTGGTGGTATTCAAATGTGGGCACTGCCTAGGGGACACCTTATGGAGTACTATTTGAGCAATGAATGGTCTACTCGAAAACATGCAACGGATAATAAATCTCCAACAGTCACTTTGTCTCGTCACAGTTTAAGTTCTGCACAACAAAAAATTATAGAATTATACTAAATGAAATATTCATGTATATATCATATGCAAGCTACATCATTTACACCTGTGTCTCTCAATAGATGCAAGCCGCTATGTAAATCTTATGACAAATAGTATATATGTAGCAAGAATATTCCTCAATGTCTAGCACGTACATACACACCGAGACCACATCAAGCACACATATATAGAAGTTTATAATCAATGCAAATTACAATATTCCATTTCTCAATTTGACATTATCAATTCGTACTATATATAGGTCAATACACATCAACATGTATAGCATATGCCAAAAATGTTGGGGAAAAAATGGGACATTATTTACATAATAAGACTAGTCAATATTTTTATATATATACTTGGCATGGGATATACAGTATACGAAACAGTGGAGAGTCATAGGAAAAACCAGCTCTTCTATATACAAAAGTTATATATGTAAGTATAATAGTGTGTGCAGGGGTAAAAATGGGAGGAGAAGGATTGGATTGGGGGGCAAATATCACTATCATGCAGGTAGCAGAGTAGCAAATGCCAATAAAGTATGAATGACATCATTTTTCTATCTAAACAGTTACTTCTAATCATTGCAAAATTTATCAAATTTATTTTATTTTGATGGGGAGAATTTGATTTGACAAAAAATGGCATCAATGTAATGTACAAGTTTACTTTAGCAAGTGAAAAAAAATGGAGGTCTCATAAGTCCCCATCTACCACCTCTCTCTCCCACCAATTCCCTTGTTATTTTCTCTGCCCCCAAACTCATCAATCAAGGTTTTTCCTCCTCTTCACAACATGCTAGTGGGATCCAGCTTGTCTACTCTCATTCAATACCTTCTTCCTCTCTATTTTATATGCTACTTATACATTATTGATTAGGAAAATATTGGGTATGATTGAATTGGATTTTAATGGGTAATAACTTGTGAAATATAGAGGAAACTACAGGTTATTTAGTGGGGAATATATTCATTCCATATTTTATAATTCATTTTCAGAGCCTCAGTTAATTGGTTTTTGTTAATTAGCTGTACTTTCGATTAATTTTGTATACATAAGCACTGTAAATAAATTATTTAACTATAAAGTGTGCAAGGGAATTCTATGTTCTAGAAATTGGGATGTTATATGAAAATAAGGGGATTGAGGAGCATGTGTGAGTTATCTTATTTATTGTTAAATTGAACATCGTTTGGTTACTTACCTAATAAGTGGGTAATTTTGACTTTTGAGTGTGTATCTGTTGACCTAACACAGTAATGATTAATGCCCAAAGTTAGAGATCATGAGTTCGAATCTATCGTGGTGCGGTCTTTAAGTTTTTTTATTTACTTATTAATTTATGAAAAAAAGAGAGGGTAATTTCGAATTAGATCTATTATCCAATATTTGTGTATGTAATCATATTCTATATATTATCATATCAATTATTTCAATAATATTTTTTCATGAAGATAAAATTTATTATTCATCCGTCCATCAAAAAAATATTCATTTCATAATTACACGAGTTTTAATAAATTAGTTGAGTGTGTTGTTAGTAGAATAAGTGTTTCATTTTTATTGTAGTTTTGAATTGATTAATTTAATTGAATGGTGGCTCCAAAATCACAATATCAGTAAATAAGGAGTTATATACTAAGGGTCCAAAAATGAAATAAAAAAAATCAGATATTCTTATTTTAGATTCATCAACCCTTTTATTAGAATTATTAATTAATAAAAGTGAATTAATTAATAAAAAATAATTACATGTCCTAATTGGATAGAATAAATAAACTAAATATACAAAATTATAATTGAAGAAAAAAAAATGAGACATTAAGTGTACACTGAATCTTAGATAAATTTAATTACGACATTTTATTGTACTAACACATTTTATCTAGCTATAATAAGAAATGAAACATTAATTATTTAGCGATGATATAGTGTTATTGAGTGTAAACAAAGGGGCCGTTTGATTTGCAGTTTAGGATTGATTAGGATTAAAATTATCTTGAGAAATTAGTGTGGATTAGTGTGGATTTATATTATTTCATGGGTGTTTGATATCATGGCTACTTAATCCTATATTATGTTTGATATCCATAGGATTATGTTGGATTATATTATCTAATACCAAAACTATCCTCACATAATTTTAAAAATATCATGTGTGTCCACCATTACTTGGGCATTTGCATCGATATGCGTGAGGAAGGGTAGCAGAATTTTTATCCAACTTCTCAGTATGAAATTTATCCGAGGGGGGTGGGCGGATTATTAGTATGGGTTAATCCCACAAAATAGCATGGAGAAGTAGGATTAAGTATGAGTTGACCATATTAACTGCACATGATATCAAATATCACACTAATCTGTATTAATTTAATTTATCCTACCGATAAACCCATATTAAACAGGCCCAAAGGAAGTAAAAATAGTGTATGTCCTTCTATAATTTGACAATATCCTTTAATTTTGGGGGTTATAGTAAAAAAATACACTAATTTTGGAGAAATTGTAATTTTCACTTGAACTTTCAATTAAGCCAAAAAAATGCATGAATTTATATTTTTGTTGCAATTTTCACATCAGTTTGACTTTCGGAGAAATTAGAGTTTAGTTGATAGTCGGAAGTTCGCATAATGTTGGTCTAACTTCTGATCATATTAAGAAGTATTTAGAAGTTCGGAGGTCTAAGAAGGTAAAAATTAATATATTTGACTTAATTTCGACTGTCAATTAAACTCTATATTCCGTTGAAAGTCAAATTTATGTGAAAATTAAAATAAAAATATAAATTCATGTATTTTTTAACTTAATTGAAAGTTTTAGGTAAAAATTGCAATATTTTTTTTCAAAGTTCATACTCCCTCCGTCCACCAAAAATATGCCACAATTTCCTTTTTTGTCCGTCCACAAAAAATATGCCACATCCATTTTTAGTAGTAAGGTCCACACCATTCCACTCACATTTAAAGTGGAACCCTTACTCCACTACCAACTTTACTCACATTTTATTAAAACTCGTGCCGAAAGTAAAGTGGCATATTTTTGGTGGACGGAGGGAGTATATTTTTTGGTCATAATCCCTAACTTTTTTTTTTTGTTTACATTACAAATTTAAGTTTTAACTATTCTAACAATAAAGATTTCCACGAAAATGAAAGTGCTTCTGCTTCTGAATAATATTTGATTTTTTTTTTTTTTTGTTAATTCGAAATGGAAGAATTTTCAAAGTCCGTTTGTACTTGTATAAATTCGTCATTGTGAAAAGATGGCATAGAAACCATCTTTTCAAAGAGATTCGACGTGATAGAAAGTAGTTAAATTAATAAGTAGTCAACAGTAATTATTAGGCAGTGCAGTCACAAATGGACCTTCATGGATTAGAACCATTGAATTAAAGTTCAAAGGACTGTATACTTCCAAATATTTATCTCTTTATTGATTAAGAAATGCACGTCAAACAAATAATCCACAGAACTCCAAATAATCAAAACTTTAGCCCTTGCCCCGCTCATAACATTAAAGAATATATATAGAGAGAGAATTGTTACATGGAAAATATTAAATACTAGTATAGAGATTATGTGAGAAAATTACGAACAAGTTAATAATTTTTATAAACAAATTAATGTATTGTATGAACAAATATTTAGATCTGAGTTCAAATTCTAGAATTAGCGAGATTTTCACCATATTTACTAGATACATATGTTCATGAGTTGTGTTGAGTTTTTCGTAGAATTTTTGGATTTGTTCGTTATTCTTTATTCTCTCGAAAAATATAATTCTCCATGAAATCTAATCCTATATACACACACACACACACATATAGGGAGAAGTTTAAGTAAGAACCACAAAATAAAACAAGAATGGAGGATCGTTTTAAGCTCTTCAATCATTAAAATCTACGGTTGATGCATAATCTTGGTAGATGAATGCAGCAGCTGAGTTCGAATTTTGAAGGAAGCAATTTTTTTTTTCGAATGCAGTAAATTTAGCAGCGGATGCATTAATTTTTACAGCGGATGCCGTAATTTTAATGGTTCTCACGTTCTTACGAAAATTGTAATTCTCACTAGAACCATGCCCTATATGTATGTGTGTTATAAGTATAGTTTAGACATGTAAGTATATATTGTACTACTGATAATACTAGTTCTACATTTAATTTAAATATAAAGAAATTTGGTTTTACACAAAAGTATTCAATTTTTAAGATAAAATTAGATATAGATATTAGAGCATCCTATTGGACTAACTCGAGTCAGTTGATGTCTAGAGTCGACCGATTCAGCACCGTATGACTTAGAGGGTGTTTGGCTGAGCTTATAAGCTCCTCAAAACAGCTTATAAGCTGTTTAAGAGCTTATAAGCTCTTTCAAAGTGTTTGGCAAAATAAGTTTCTCAACAGCTTATAAGCTCCCCAAAAAATAAGTTCCTCTACCCCAACTTATTTTTTTATAATCTCATATGCAACAATCTTTTTATAAATATTTTTCAACTATAATTTATTATTTTCATCATATATCATTTAAGTTCATTTTTCTTCGATTTTCACTACAAAAAAACGCGTATTTACCGACGAAAATTACCGGCGGCGATTTTGCCGTCGGTACTTAACGGCGGCATGGCGGCGGCATTCCAGGCGACCCGAACTTTCGAAATTACCGGCCATTTACCGACGGCAAACTCGCCGCCGGTAAGTTTTGAAATTACAATAAAACATTAATTTAACACTATTACCGACGGCGATGATGCCGCCGCTAATTAGCGGCGGCAATTGCCGTCGGTAATGTTTAATTATAGGGCACGCGTATCCTTCTTTTTTCACTTTTGCGCAGAACAGAAACTCCCCCCCACCCCCCGCCGCTTCACCCCTGCTGCTGCCTGCTGCTTCCACCAGCCGACCACCGCCGTTGACCGCCGCCGTGCCCAGCCGCCCAGGTAACTCTCTTTCTCTCTCTCTAGTTTTCCGTCGCTAGTTTTCCGGCAGGGGTCCGCCGGACTCCGGTGGCGCATTACCGACGGCAATAATGCCCTCGGTAATTAGCGGCGGTGGTTGCCGCCGCTAATTCTCCGGCATTGCTCCGCCGTTTAACGGCGACAATTCCGGCGGCAAAGCCGCCGTTAATTGCCGACGGCGGCCGGTCGCCGCCGGTATTGTCGTTGCCGACGAGCTGTTTAGCGGCGGCAGCTTGCCGCCGGTAACACTATTTACCGGCGGCCGTCTTTTTTTACCGACGGCATTTTGCCGTCGGTAATTAACGATTTTTTTGTAGTGTTTCTCTCTCTAGCAAAAAAATTATCTCTCTAGCTTATAAGCTCAATTATCCAAACACTTTGACAACTTATAAGCTCTTAAAAATGACATCTTATAAGCTCTTAAAAATGACATCTTATAAGCTCCAAGAGCTTATAAGCTCTTTAAAATAAGCTTAATTAGCCAAACACCCTCTTAAGCCTTGACTAGATGATATGAGTCAAGCTAATTCCCCTTTAAAAAAGGCATGTGAAATTTAAATGTGCAACGGTATTAAACGGCTATTTGGTCAAATTTTCCTTTTTTTTCTTTTCTTTTTTCCCTTTTTCTCTTCTATTTAATCTTCACACATTCTTCACACTTTCTACAGTCACAGATTATAGCTCATCAATGTATAGATGTAAACTTGTACTCCCTCCGTCCCGGCCAAGACGCTACATTTACCTTTCGGCACGGGATTTAAGGAGTTGTAGATTAATGTTTTAAGTGTGTAATAATAAAGTGATAAAGTAGGAGAGAGAAAGTGATAAAGTAAGAAAGAAAAGATAATAAAGTGATAAAGTAGGAGAATGTAATAAAGAAATACTTAATTAGTGTTAATTAAGTGTTTAAAATTTCTTATTTTTGCCAAATATAGAAATGTAGCATCTTCGTTGGGACAGCCCAAAAAGGAATATGTAGCATCTTGGGCGGGACGGAGGGAGTATTATAATTTATTACACTTTCTACAGTCACAGATTATAGCTCATCTATGTAGAGATATAAACGCGTAGTATAATTTATTCTATACACGATAAGTTTGTTGAAAATATTTAAGCAAATAAATCAATGCAAAAATTTACAATTCAAATTGAATAGTAATAATGAAACTAAAATAATAACATTATTTTTATTGATGAACCGGGGTGAATGTTGAACTCTTTATCTGTAAGATAATAATGCTACAGGTGCTTGCGGTCCACAACATTTGTTCCCAAGATACAACGAATAAGTTGAACTCGAGATATTGCATCATATATTGATGTTTCGATGTACTAGTCAATATTTGAGATTGAATATTTCTTATTATGCAAAATATGATAGATTATTCGAAGGCGATCAAAATAATATGTTGAATGAAGTGATTCTGACCATCCCATGGATTTTATTTATAGTTAGAAGGTTGTTGTTCGTGAATGGGTGCAAGTTGGTTTAGGGTTGTTGAACCCGAACAGGTGTGTTCGGTTGGGTTCGAACGAGTGCATCTCCCGACTCTGGACTAGATGCGTGCCACTCATACACCAATTGTCTCCACGCGGCGCAATAGCCTTCTGCCACGTCACACATTCATGCATGTACACTTCACCAAGCCGAGTCTAGCGCGCGAGCCACAATTGATCTGTTGGACCACCGTTGAAACTAAAGGTTTCTCATGACATGTGCAAAATGTGCCTCAAAGCGCCCACTACAACGTGCACGAACTCGGATGGTCCTCGAGTAGAAAACTAGGCTAGCCATAAAACAACTAACACAAAAGTTCACACTAAAGTGCATCATAATGGTCCACACTTGATTATCTCCTTCTAAAGAGACCAGACTTATAAATGACTTTAGAGACCTTTACTTTTCCAATGTGGAATACGTAATTCCCCCATATTTTCAAGCATTGTGCATTTAGTTACTTCTCAAACACCAATATTTATGCATTAATTGCTCATTCATTATAATTTAAAAATCAACAACCAAAATCAACAACCAAATTCCAACGAATTGATCACAATTACTTATGGATTAACCACAATTTATTCAAATAAATTGACCTAGCTACTACGATCGTATCATGAGATACATAGTTCGGATTCGGAACAACCCGTTGAACCAAGTATGATGGAGTATTTATTTGACTTGTATGTATACACATGGATCAACATTGTTAAAAAGAAATTCATTGATTAATAAATCCTGAATGAAAACATCGATTTTCCAAAAGAACAAATTTCAAAGAGGAAAAAGGAAGAATTAGTGGGAAAACAAAGCAGAAAGGAGAATTAATGAAGTGGTCCATCTAGAATTGCTAAATGGGAAGGGCACAGATTGTTTGGAGATGATCAAAGATAAATGTGGACATCTTAAAAATGCATAGAAACACACACGCACTCGTGCACTCTTGGAAACATCAGTATCGTGACTACCAGTCAAAGCATGGACACTCTTTTTCAAGCTTCCGATTAATTTATTTTGGCTTAATAGCTACAATTACCAAAATTTATATACTACTAAGTAGAAGATTGACTATCTACTACTAGTATTAAAATTAAATAAAAAATAAAATAAAAAGTAAGTACAATATAGAGAATATAATAAAATAAGTAAATTCTATTTTTATTTTAAAAAATAAATTAAATAAATCAAAAAATTTCCTATTAAATTAAATTATAGATGGCCACAATGTGGCTGCATAGATTTGTTGTTAAATTATTTATTCTAAGGGTGATGCAATTTAAATCAATTTGATTCGGATCAAATATAATTAATATTATTTATTCTATTCTAAGGGTGATATTATTTGGATCAATTTTGATTTGTGTCCGTCCATTTTTTTTTAGCAGAAAAAAGGATGAAGATTTCATTGAACCGGCACCAGCGGTACCAAAAAGGGGAAAACAGAAAAAGAAGTTAAACAAGATAGACAAAAAAAAAAAAACATAAACAAAAACTGCATCACCAGCCGAGCACTTCACAAAAACCGACCGGAATTCCTCAAAACGCGGCTTCGAACCATCTCCTGAAGTCCTCGGTTGATTTCTGGACATTGTGAATCGTCATCCAGCTCCATAATCTCGATTAGTTAAGTATCGTTGTCATTGATTTTTAGGATTACTTGCTAAGTTATTCTCACGTTTGATGAATAATCATATAGTATGAAAAGCTACCTCAGAATGCTTAATTTATTACAGCTCCGTTGTTGCTTCTTCCATTTGTTAACGTCTTAATGCCGACATAGAGAGGCAGTTATAGTATGAGATATTTTGTGCGTGTGTTATGCGACCAAGTTAACTGGAGACGGTAGCTCCGAGCCAAATAAATTTAAGCAATTCGTATAACTCGTTTTTTATTTATTTGAAAAAAAAAATAAGTATAATAATAATAAAAATAAAGGTCTCCATGTTCTTGTAGAGTGTTTTTTTTTTTTTTTTTTTTTTTTGAGATAACTATCTTTGTTTTTTGAGAGGTTCAATTCTCTATCTTTTACTTCATCGCTTACAATAAATTTTATGACGTGAAAAAAAAATATACTATATTAAAAAAGGAAATTTTCAATTGGAAATTAATTTCAAATCAATTTTAAAATTGAGTGGCAATTTTGTAGTTATAATAAAATTGAAGATTTGTTTATAAATTATATTTTTGTCTTTCTATTTCCGTTTTGATCTCTATCCTTTTTTTTCGTTTTCTTTTTTTCTAAAATTATGAAATTCGACTAATTATAAAATATTTAATATGCATATCAAATTAAAGATAGGAGCTTTTAATCTGATATATTTTATGTAAATATTTGATTTAAAATGTAAAAATTAATATTTATTTAAATATTAAAAAATTTAAACATTCTCTTTCCTCTCTCATCTTTTTTTTGAAAAATATATTTTTCATTTCTTTTCTATTTTTATTTTTACTTTCATTTTTCTAACTTATATCTTTTTTGTCTTTTCATAATATCAATTTTTATTATTGTGAATTTTTCTTAATTTTTTTATTTTTTCAATATTCAACTCAAATATATTTAAAATAATATTTTATTATATTTATAAATATGATAATTGAGTTGATATCAATTTTATATAAATATAAAATATAAAAATATTTTCCCGGTCCAAATGCTAGTCTTTTAGAAAATGTGTGTCTAATCATCATCTGTCAATAAATTGCTTATTAATTAGTAGTATTATATATGTAAGCTAATTGTTAAAATGATACTCATTTTTGCATTCAATACAAGATCAAATGTCTACATGTTACAACAATAACACAACCAATTTTTGGTTACAACAATATGGTTATTAATAAAATTTCTACATGTTAATTATTTTTATTTAAATAACTTTCTCACTCGACGGGGCTAGCCCAAAACTGAGTTAGTCCGGTTAAATCTGAAATTTAGATAATAATTAATGTTGCTAATACTAAAGTAATGAAAAATTTTAAAGAATTAAACTTCTTTAATTTAGTGCCAGTGAGAAATTCTAATAAACGTGCAATCTCAGAAATGGTCTATATAGATGTATAGTTGCGACAGGCAAATTTAGAGATGAGGTGGTCTGTTGTACACTCGGATGGGGTTGTATCGTACATCCGGATTGTACCCGACCCATTCCTGATCCAATTGGACTATCTTGATTCATTTTTTCTTGAAATGACACTAACACTAACACGAAATGACACCAACACTAATACGATCTTGGAATGACATTAACACTATTTTGTTTTATAAATGACACTATTTTGAAAATAACACAAACACTATTTTGTTTTACAAATGACACTAACACGAAATGACACTAACACTAATACGATCTTGGAATGACATTAACATTATTTTGTTTTATAAATGACACTATTTCGAAAATAACACAAACACTATTTTGTTTTACAAATGACACTAACATTATACTGAAATGACACTAACACTATATCAAAATGACACTAATTACACTTGACATTCGGGTAGGATATTTCAGTTGGGTCAGGACTGGGTCGGGTATGACCCGGGTGTATCGCACACTCGGGTGTACAAGAGATTTTGTGTTTAGAGATATATTAGTTCCTCTCGTTCCATTCTTCTTGTCTCAATTTTCTTTTTTGTCGTCTCATTCTTTTTGTCGCATTTTCATAAAAAATACTCCATCCGTTCACAAAAAAGAGTCTCATTTACCATTTTTTTCTACAAAAAAGAGTTTCATTCACTCTTTTTTTTAGAATATTTCGTTTCACTTTTTAAACTATCACATCCTATCTTACCTCCTATACTTTAACTATAAATTGTAGTTTTATTCTATTTTTTTTAACTAATAATGATTTATTCTACTTTTTGTACTAAAATTACATCTGAAAATTGTACATTCTACGTATAATAATTTTATTAAAACACATGTCCAGTATGATATGAGACTCTTTTTCGTGGATAATTAACTTTTCAAAAGGTGCGAGTTCAATTTAATTACACATTTTCTTTAATTTTTGTGTGGAAAAAAATAAAACAATAAAAATTGGACAGAGAGAGGATGACATATTACTACTACTACTTCTACTCGCACTACAATTTTTTTTTTCTCTTAGTGACATGAAGTTTGGTAGCTAATATTCGATTCATAAAAAAAGTCTCATGGCACTAGTGGAATTTTTTTTATAGTGTCGACTGGGATGTCTATTTGAATATTCTACTAAACTGAAATTTTATTAGAAGAAAAAGAAAAACCCAATAACCCCAAATTGTTGATTTTATTAACATTTTGCTAGAGTGTTAGTGGAGATGGATGTCTCTAAAGTTGTGCCTGTTTATTTTGATGTGAAATGCGGTGATCATGTTTTTTTGATTGAGTTTGGTTTTGAGGATCTGCCTTATTACTGTTTCGCTTGTTGTGTTGTGGGCCATGCTACTAACTCTTGTAGGCGATCTAAAGAGGACAAGGACATGCAAGCGCCCGATTTAGACAAGGGAGTTGTTGATGCTGAGAACCAACAAACACGTCCTAGTTGGCGACAGGTTGGGAATAACAACAATCGGGCTGTTTGTTCCACCGCTTCTGTTGTTGAAGAGGCGGGAATCCCGCTACCCAATCAACCTCCTATTCATCCTATTGTTCAGCCTCCACAGGCTTGTCAAAGAGAAGAGCTTTCTCATTCCAATCCGTTTTCGGTTTTTGGTGATTTGCATATTGATGTCCTTCGGTTGGAGATGATATGGATATTATTCCGGAGAAGACTTTACCTAAGGAGCCGATTGAGCAGCATGAGAAACAACTTGATGCTTTAAAATGCAACAACAAACTGAGTGAATCTCTGGTCCTGCAATCGCCGGCTGCTTCAGAGCTGATCCGGCATGAGTCCCCGGATGGGACGCCCTCTTCGGCGATTGATCATTCAGCTTCGGATGTGATGCTAGGAAATGCGGTGATTGAGGATCCTCCCATACATCGTGGTCGGGGGCGTCCGAAAGGTACTACCAAGAAATGGAAGGTTTCTGATTCCTCTATCAAACACCGACTCCGGCATATAATCAAGAATGACATGTCTTCAGATTTCCAAAAAGAAGTTGGTCGTGCTGCTGGTGCCGTTTTGCAAGGTGCCATTCTTGACACTCCGTTGCCAATGGAGTTCTTGAATAAAGTGCAGCATGCTCAGTCTGAAGGAGCGATTCTGCAAAACTTTGTGATTCACTCCTCTTCTGACGCAGCCCGATCTATGTCGGCCGTGGCCTCTACACAAAAGAAAAAATGAGGAGATATGTTGGACGACGAAGATTCTTTCGACGATGACGACCCTCTAAAAATATTTTCATAGTCTTGGTCGTTTTTCGGTTACCCGTAGTTTCTCGCGGGTGATTTTGCTTGTTTTGTTTTTTCTCTTGAAGCTCTTTTTTCATTTATAATAAAATTGCTATTTCAGCGTTTGATTTTATTAACATTAATATACATTATAGTATGTAAAATTTATGATGCGTGACCCAAAAAATAGGGGTGAACAGAAACCGAACCGACACTGAAAACCGAACCAAACCGAACTGAATTGGTGCGGTTCGGTCCCAATTCTATTGGTTCGGTTTTTGGTTCTGTTTTGAAAAGTAAAAATCGAAAATTTTCGATTTGGTGTCGGTTTCTATTTTTTGGTTCGATTTTAAACCGAACTGAACCGATACATATTAATATTTTATTATATATAATTATTTTATAATATATAATTACTTTTCAAATTTTTTGACCTAAAACTAAAACCCTAATTCACAATTATAATATACTATAATTATTTATCATGTTCATGTTGTGAGGATTTGACATTTGAAATTTGTGTATTTTACATTATTTTATAATTTTTAATTGGTATTTTCAAAAAAAATAAAATAAAATAAATTGCATTGTTCGGTTCGGTGAAGAAACCGATGGTTTTATCGGTTCGGTTCCGTACCCCCAATTTGTGCGGTTCGATTTCAATTTTAACTATCGGTTCTGTTTTCGATTTTGAGTTTTTGGTTCAGTTTTGCACCGAACCGAACCGATGCTCACCCCTACCAAAAAAGATAGTGTGCATCTCATGATTATATGGAAACATATATGACAAAATGTAGCTAGTACGTTGTAACAGTGGATCTGTGGGACAAATATATATAATGCTAAACTTAATCAGATATCAACTGTTAATCAAACTGCGGATTCAGGGAGTTTTTTAAGGGGACTGAACTTGGCTGCAGGGTTGCAGTGTGTAGCCCCTTTATACGAGACTTCAAGGACGCTAGCCTCTGAGCTCTACGTTTTTAAGCAGTTAGTATAGTTTGTTTTTTAGGTTTAGGTGGAATTTTAATGTGTTTAAAATTATGGCTCAATCACTTATTAATTATTACTCCTTCTCTTCCACTACCTAGTTTCTTGTTTGGGATATCCCACCCGATTTGTAATGGAACGGAGGGATCGGAGTATATAAATATGAGTTTACATGCTTTACTTTTTTTACACTATAATCTTAATATTCTTAATAACTGTGCAGAAAAGAATTAGGCCAAATGAGGTGGGATGGCACATCGGATCCTCTGTACCATAATTTAGTGTGTACCATCGTGTACCATTCTTAATTTATTATAATTTTTAATTATATTTTCTTCAATTTTAATTTATTATGCTTTAATATAATAAGAAGATAATTAATAAAGGTTCACTCATCCAATTAGAGTTTATAATTATTTTTTTTATATTTATTTGAATTAATGATTGATTATTTGGGTTAATTAATTCAAAGTTAGTGTATATAATTTTTTTTAATTTCAATTTTTAGTTATAAATATTAATTTAAGTTCACAATATAATAATATTTTTTATTTTTACAAAAAATAATTATAAAATAGACAAATTAAGAGTGGTACACCGTGGTACACACTAAATTGTGGGACAAAGGATCTCATCTGGTGGGATGGAGGGAGTATAAATAATTATTGTTTTTCATTGATTCAATAATAAGTACATTTTTTCTCAAAAAAAAAAAAAAAATAAGTACATTGGAAATATAGGAAAAGATATCTCTAATTATATTTCTATATATATATATATAATTAATTACAATGATAGATTATGTACTAAAAGATTACATAAGCATCACAGATTCTAGGTTTGACTTGATTAATTTTATATTAGAATTAATTTAATATTAATAGGTGTAGTAACTAATATTGTCTTAAATTTCCAATAAAAAAAATCTAATGAACTCAAGCATCCGTGTATTTGGTTGGTTTAATTGACTCTCTTTTTGTACGTGTATTTTAATTAGTCGGAAAAACAATATACTACGAGTAATATACTTAATTATGTGTTAGTAATTAGTTTCGACTGTTTAAAGTCGTTTATCGCGCGTTATGTAAATTGATTAACAGTGTGTTTGGCTAAAAGAGTTTATAAGCTTCTGTAATTTACAAGGATGTGTTTTCTTTGATTGTAAATTTATCATAAAAATAAATGAAAAAATACATAAATTTCTTCTTTTAAATGGCGCGCGTCTTTCTTTTTCTCATTTTCCATAAAAGATAATTTCACCAATTCTTCATTCCTCATTTTCACTATAAGGGAGGATAATATTATCACAACAACATTATCTTTTGGAATGAAAATGAGGTATGAGAATGAGTGAAATTCTCTTTTGTAGAAAGTGAGGGAAAGAAATGAGACATTTATAGAGAAATTCTTTTGTTATCTCTTCTTTTCTCATGATAAATTTACAATCAAATAAAACACGCCTAAAATGTTTCAAGAGCTTACAAGTTGTCAATGTAAATGAATAATTTAGCTTATTATAAGTTAGAGAAATAAAATCTTAGTTAGAGAGAGAGAAAATACAATAAAAATGAAATTAGAAGAGTGTATAACAAATATTACAAAGCACGTTGGAGTTATTTTCATAAATTGATTATTGCTTATAAGATTATAAAAAACATACGTTGAGGTTGAAGAACTTAATTTTTGGAGAGCTTATAAGCTGTTAGAACTTATTTTACAGTTCATACACTATTTAAAAACTTATTTTGCCAACCATTTTCTACGAACTTATAAGCTCTTAAACAACTTATAAGAATATCCACAGTTGCGAGCCAAGCTTTCGGGCTCGCAGGTGGGCCCTATCCGTTCGAGCCACCGGCTTTGCAAAAGCCCCCATCTCACAGTTGAAGATTTTTCTCTTTTATATATATATATATATATATATATATATATATATATATATATATATATATATATTTAATTATTTATTTATTTATTTATTTATTTTTCTGTCTTCTTATTGGGTGGTCCTCCCTCCCTCACTCTTCTCTCTCTCTCTCCTCGCGCACCCGGAGCGCATTCGCGTGTGGTGCTCGCACCAGCCGGGCTCGGTAGTGGCAGGGGGCTCGCGCTCATTTCGCGAGCCCCGCTGCAAATGCTCTAAGTTGTTTTTAAGAGCTTATAAGCTCAACCAAATACCCTCTTAATCATATTCCAATATTATGCTATATATTTTTATTGAAAAATGCATTAGAATTGAAAAGGGACGTAATAAAATATAATTAAAGAGATATTATATGTAATGTTGTGTAAAGTGTAATGTGTAATGTGGAAATGTGACCTAGGCCTCGGAAACAGTTTGGTGAGAAATTCTTATGGGAATTGACTTTTGACTCATGTTGTTTATTCCCAGCAGCCGAAGTGTAAAAGTTTCTTTGATGAATAGATTAATGTGCATGTATTGAAGAAACAGCCATCACAATCTTCAAAGCAAATGCTGGATCAGTTCAAATAGATTTGGCTTAATCAGCCTGAAATAATTATATTAATACTATGAATTATCTGAACAGTACATGTCTAAATTAATTATTCCTATTTTATAGTATCAGTGCACATTACTTGTAAGGTAGTGATGTGTGATCATGACATCTTTGATATTTATTGGTATATAGCTGGTGAAATACATGATAATTAAGAATGTTATTTTTCGTGTGTTTTGGCCTAGCTAGTGTACATAGTTAATTAATGATGAAGGTCAATTATTCAATTTATTTGTTTCTCTTACCAAAGAATGTTATTTTTTCACAATATGTGGATAATTAATCATTAGTAAAAAAAATCAAAAAAAAAAATCTGATTTGGTTTGAATCGAATAATATCTCCCTTGATAAATATATATAACTACTTAATTGTACTAGATGAAGTATTATACTAGTATATAATTGAATTCGTTTTAAATAAATAGTAAATAAAAGATGGGTCTTTATTAGGAATAACTAGCAATTTAATCATGTTCATAAATGAAGATATAGTTAAAAAAAATAAATCAAAATCAAGATGAAGAAAAATAAAACAAAATAAATGACTTCATGCTCATTTTAAATGTGTATATATTTGCAAGTAGGGCTGTCTAAACGGATATCGGATTATCCAAATCGATTATTGAATAACCGAACACCTACATCGGTTTGAACGGTTATTGAAAATGGGCGAAAATTAGTTTCGGGTAATCGAAATTTTCAATTAGAATAACCGAACCCGAACCGATCGATAGACATTGGTTACTGCATTAGGAAAGGTAAAAGAAAAGATGAAATTTTCACCCTTTTGCATTTATTCATTAGGATTATGTATCCATTGTAAATTTTAATTAATAAAAAATAATTCTCACATTCATACTTTAAATAAGGGTTCTTATTTTAACATGCTCCTATACTCGCACAAAGCTAATTTGATAACTCATTACACTATTGACATGTCATGAAGAAAAATCCATCAAGTCACAAAACTATAGAAAAATGTTGTTTTTGAAAAAAGGTACATACTTTTTTTAGGGGTAAAAATCATACTGCATTAACTTGCTCCTTTTACTCACTCATTCCCCACTCCTAATTGTCTGTATTTTTCTTTATTTTGCAGCTTTACCAGGGATCAAAATTTCTTGATTTTCCAAACTCTTGAGGATTTCTCCCTTCCACCATTGCCATCTCTCTCTCTCTTCTCTCTCTCTCTCCTATCCAGTGTATATATATAGGCACACAAACTCACCACCTCTGTGTCAGCTAATCCCTGCAGCACCCTAATGAATTAATCAAATCCATATATCAACTCAAAGGAAATTCCCTTCAATTCTTCCCTACTCTAATCATGACAGAACCTTACTATAATTTCTGGTTCAACTTCAGTTCCCCTCTCCACTCACACTACTATTCCTCTTCTTCTTCTTCTTCTTCTCCATCTTCTTCTTCTTCATCAAACCCTCATCACAGCTTCAATCCTCCTCGAGAAGCCCTCCCCCTCCTCAACACCCTCAACTTCTCTCAAGAATCATGCGATATTCATCCCATAAAGCCCGAGAAACATTGCAATTGCGACGAGAATGTGACGATAGCCCTACAGATAGGGCCCCCGAGCCCTAATTCCGACCCCGCCTCCGCCTCCGGAGTTGGAGAAACTCCGGAGAAAGACGGCGCCGACATACTCTCGGGGCTACCCTTGAACAGGCTCAACATGGGCCAGTACTGGATTCCCACGCCTTCCCAAATCCTCATCGGACCTACGCAGTTTTCCTGTCACCTTTGTTGCAAGACTTTTAATAGATACAACAATCTGCAGGTATCGTTTTTCCGACAAGCCCTAGCTCCCCTCTTCTTCTTCTTTTTTGTTTGAATTTTCATGGTATGTGTGTGTTTTTGTGTGTGTTCAAGAATAGAGAAGAAAGAGAGAGAGTGGGGATAGCTAGCTAATCTTTTGATTGGTCACATGAACTATCTTTTCTTGATTTGATACATTCCATGAAATGTCATGTAAAATCTTGGTCCTTTTTTTGCTAAAACCTGCAAGAATTAATGAAGCCGTGTGTAATTATAAGTTCATTAAATTAAACATATATGTATATATATCTCTAATTAACTTTGGTTTTGAGATTTCAGTTTTGGTATTGTAAAAATCAAAGCAACATAAAATTCCCAAATGGGGCGGAGGTTTTGCTTGCTTTTTTCTTTGAGATATTATTGAGGCAGCTTGTATTATTACTTGTCTTGTCAAGGAAAACAAATGTCAGTTTGAGATTGATCAATCAACAGTCACTTGAGCTTGTCTAGTGTCAATCAGTCTCTTATGTTTGATCTTGTCAATCAAATCTTGAAAAGAAAGTGTGAAAAATGTGTTGCCTTTTCTGAGTTGAATTAACTCCACGTTTCTGATTTAGCTGTTACACAGATTTGAGTTCTATATACATATATATGTAAACTAAGAGATCCCTTTCCTCAGTCATCGCCAAAAACAATTTCACTTCATATTTTGATGGATCTGTTAATTTAACTAAACTAGGTATTTCCATTTCACTTCCCCTTTTCCCAGTTCTTCTTGTCTTAATTCTATAATACCTTAATACTCTCTCTCCCTCTCTCTTTGCTTTTTTCCTAATTTTTTTTGTAACTGGGAGATGGGGGCCTGAGCTTTAATGTTTTGAACCTTTGAAATATGTGCATGAACACTGTTAGCTCAGCCAAAAATCATGTGTGGTTGAAAATAAAAACTGACAAGTTGCAAAGGTAATACTGTTTCAGATGGTTGTTTCTCATCACTTGTTCAACTGCAAAATATATGGATCCACTGCTATAACTGCATTCAAACACCCAATGGCTGCTCATCTGTCTCACTATATTTATATAAATGCACTCCTTCGTGACACTGTTATGTCTCACCAATTAATTCATGACATCCAGAAAAGAATTTTCTATAATGTTTAGAGTTTACCAAGATGGTTTTTAATTATCTTTAAATTAGAGTAGAGTCTTGAAATATTTTGTAATCATAAAACATTTTTTTCCTTTAGCAAGTTGAAGAATTAATACTTTGACATATCATTTGGAGAGAAATCATCTCCCATTCTTGTTTTGATTTTCTGAAGAAAAAAAAAATCAAGAATGGCTTTGAAATAGAATATACATATCTCTCAGCTTATTGGTTGTGTATCTCAAACTAGAAATATGAAATAACTTTTCGAGCGTTGCAACTTGCAAGCCATTTTCCCGTTTTAGGATATTTCAAATTAATTTGCATTTCTCAATTCTCTAATTTGGCAAGGTCTGATTATTATCGATAAAGCATAGAATTGTGTATTTGAAGAATAAAATGATTAAATAAGTTCAAAATTAATGAATAGTTTGATTATTTTTATCAATCCATTGTATCACTCAGACTCAGAGTGCGTCATCTTTGGTTGTAAATTTGTCATGGAAAAATGAGGGATAAATAAAATCTCACCCTTTAAATCCTTCCTTTCTTTTCCCTCATTTCTTACAAAATAGAATTTGTCCTTGTTCATTCCTCATTTTCATTAAGATGAGGGGTAATATTATCCCTCAATTTTTGGTGTGATAATATTGTCCATCATTTGTACTGAAAATGAGTAATGTGCAATGATCAAATTCTATTTTGTAGGAAATGAGGGGAAAAAAAAGAAAGGATTTAAATGATAAATTTATCCCTCATTTTCCAATGATAAATTTACAACGAAACAGAACCGTACCCTCAAAGTAAATCCTAGCTAGGTCAAAGTAGTGAGGTAATTTTGAATTAATAACAGAGGAAAGTAATGTGATGATGATGATGATCAGATGCACATGTGGGGGCACGGATCGCAGTACAGAAAGGGGCCGGAATCCCTACGAGGGACGCAGCCGACGGCGATGCTGCGGTTGCCGTGCTACTGCTGCGCGGCGGGGTGCAAGCACAACATCGAGCACCCGCGGGCGCGGCCCCTCAAGGATTTCCGGACCCTCCAGACGCACTACAAGCGGAAGCACGGCAGCAAGCCGTTCATGTGCCGCAAGTGCGCCAAGCCCTTCGCCGTGAAGGGCGACTGGCGCACTCACGAGAAGAACTGCGGCAAGATCTGGTACTGCTTCTGCGGCTCCGACTTCAAGCACAAGAGGTCCCTCAAGGATCACATCAAGGCCTTCGGCCGCGGCCACGGCGCCTACGGCATTCCCACTACTGATTTCGACGACGAAGATGACTCCACCTCCGACATTGAGGATCACTCTCCCAACATTAACATTTAATTCTTTTCCTCCATCTTCTTTTTTAATTATATGTTTATAGCTTTTCTGTTTATATGCATGCTGTGTTTCGGAGGTGTATTTTGCAGTTGCAGTATCTACCTTGTGCTGTAACATTTTTTTTTTCTTTTTTCCTATTACTACTACTTAGGCTCTCTTTCTCTTCTCTACATGAGTTGTGGAATTAAATTGTAAATGGCATGGTTTGCTGTTTGTGTTGTAGTTTTGGTGTAATGTCATCAGGGTTTGAATCTTGCCATTGATTTTTTACTTTAATTACTAAGTCTAGAGATTTTTTATGCGTCTACCCTTGAATATAGACTAGTGAAATGTTCTTACGAGTTTAACCTTGTTTGAGACGTTTTCCTACGGATTCTAATAATAGATATGTTGTAGACAAATTATATTGTCCCATGTGTAAATTATTAATTAAATTTTGAATTTTATTTTATATTTTATTAATGGAAATTATTTTATTAATTATATTTTGGAAACTAGTAGTAATATTTAATATATGAATTTTATTGGTCAATGAGAGAACGATATGTGACAATGACATCTAAGATAAGAGGAATCAATCAAATTGTGTAGCCTAAGAGTATCCATAATATTGGTTGAACCAATACTTGATTCATCCATACTCTAAACTCACTTATGAGTCAAGTGATGCATTGGATTGGCTCATCGTGTTGACTGATATGAATTAGTTTTGATTTTTAGAATTTTGAGTTAATTTAAATTTAGAAAATACATTAATTGAAAAATCATGCAATTACAATATTAAACATAAAGAAAGAAAAACTTCTTGGACAATCTTTTGCGCCTTGACAACCATTTTGCTATTCTTTATGACTCTCCATCGTAAGAAGAAGAAGAGTAAAGTGAAGCCATTTTGAGAAAATGAATGAAGAGAAAATGGTTGAGAAATGAAGAAGACCGATGTGAAAAAAGTGTGTACTTAGGAGATATGGTTTAAATAGAAGGGGGAAAAATTGCCATTTAGCAGTCGTTGCTACGTTATATTCAAATTTTTAATTAATTTATTAGTATTATTTTAAATTTGGTTACACGCGCCCCACATTTACACCGGATGAGCCTAGCTCATTGGCATGAGTCGGGCCTCGAGTCGCATGGGCTTGCATCGGCTGACTCATCGATTCGACTGACTCGAGCCAACCGCATAAGTCAACCGATGCAAATGTTGTAAACCCTAAAGCTCATAACAAAGCCCAAAAGTCCAATCTCCTACATCTATACATTGGAATGTTGGGGAATGCGTATATAATTCACGAGTGAAGAGGGGAAAAGATTGAAGAGTTTGAGAGCGCTAGCTTCATGAAAATCATTGCATAATTCTTCGTAGAAATCATTCTCAAATCAAATCAAAGAGGGTGTTCAATCCGGAAGTAAGCTGAAAACCCTCTGCAGTGGCGTTCAAAGTTCGAAAATCTTTAAAGCGTTCTTGTAAGTTCTAAAGGCTTTCTTCACCAAATGAAATCCAACGTTTAATCTCAAAACAAGATTAAAGTCCATCCGATCAACATTATCAAATCCGAACACTTCAAAGACCACATGAAGATTGTTCGAGAAGCAAATGAAAGAGAAGAATTAGAGGATAAGATCGAGATTGTGATCTGCACATAAATACATATCAATCCATAATTTGTATGCACCTTTTAATTATATTTATTAAGTTATGTACAAAAGAAATGTGTTTAGAGATGTACTTCATCCGTCCAAGATAAAACTTTATACCTTTTGTTGGGGGTGAATCCGACAATTACGGAAATGACGTCAGTCACGTCTAGATCGACGGCCACTAGCAACCTGAAACCACAAGCAACGTTAGAGCCCTCCAATGAGCACCGGAGGTGGTGTCGATAGAAGGGCCTCCGACGCTCAAGTCAGCGAATTGATATAAATAATAGGCGTAAGTAACGTAATAAAACAAATAAATAATAGGAAAGAGGTAGTAATAATAGTGTTCTCTGGATGATCGGTGTGTTACGGTGGTCGGAGTCAAAGCTATTGAGCGATGTGGAATAAGGGGCGACGGACGTCCAGGCTAGAGAGGCTAGTCAGGCGATCGGAACCCTAGAGAGTTGTGAGCGTGGAGGCGGAATGGAAGAGCGGGGAGAGCGGGAGATCACGAGACTGAGAGATCGTGTGTGAGTGCAAGAGTGGATACCCGTGATTGTGTTAGCGAATTAGCATATATAGATCACGGGCTTGCAGGGAGGCGACTAGGGTTAGGGTTTGCTGGAATGCTGGAATGCTTGTTGAAACCCTAGCGGTTCCAACTTCTTAGGAAATGATCTCCCGCAATTCTCGTCTGACTTAGCCGCCAAGTAACTGTCGCATTTAGGGTTTTTCCTGGCGGATTCACGTATCTCCCGTATATGGACTTACTTTGGACCTTATGCTATGAGTGTGGTATGGACCGCTTTTAACAGGCAAGGCCGTTCGGCCATGTAGTTATTGTTAATTAGGCTTATACAGATTTTATCCACTATACCTTTTCTTTTTGGGACGTTCACAAAAAAACTTTATATTCTATTTTTGAATTATACACCACCACTTATATTATCTCATTTACCTTTACTTTTTCACCTTTCACATTCTCAATACAAATTAAAACAACATAACACTAATTACAATACCTTTTCACCATTTTTAATACACTCAATTTCATCAAAAAACTTGTGCCACCTCCTTCTAAAAAGTTTTATCTCGAAGGAAAGGGGTATTGATTAGTATTTAATTACCAATCAATGTGAACTATTAATGTCACGACCGGCCCTAATTAAGGATAATTAAGCCGGGAAAACCGTGACTAATGGAGGGAGATTAGAAGCGGGGTAGAAAGGGGGATAATCAAACAAGGAAGGATCGCATTTCATCATTGTTAACAAAAGGGATATAATATAACGGAGGTTTAGTCGTATAGACTCAAATAACTAGTAAGTTCGGATAACTCCGACTTAGCCAAAATAACATAAAACTTCTGAGTACGCAGCGGAATAAGGTTCTGATTACATGTATGAAGACATGTATCCCTAGAGTTCATTAATACATAATAAGACAAAAGAGTCCCGCTCGTCACTTCATCACCATCGGCAGCTACTCAACCTGCACATTTAGAAATATATGCAGGGCTGAGTACAAAAGTACTCAGTGGGCACGTATGCCTAAGTATAAAAATACATACTTCAAAACTGTAAATTGTCATGCCATCATAAACAGTACAGCAAGGGAGTTTTTCGCTAAAAAGGCCCAAGCTTACTAAGTTCATTTGTGATTCTTAAAGTTCGTCTGCAGACTAAGTTCTCTTGTAATCTATCATATCTGGAACTTTGTGCCGGAGAGGTGGCCACCTCTCACGGTCACTTGACCGGCCAACCCGCTAGATGACTCACGGTCACTGGTGTACACTAGCCCTGGCAGGATAGCTATCAACTGCTCAGGACTCGAATTCGATTGCATCATTGGCAAAGCCAAAGCAGATAGATATCATACTAAAATTTAAACATTTTATGGCAAGACAATACTTGAAATAACTTTAACTCAAATATTTTGTAACGAAATAACTTGCTCAAATGTAACATTAAACTCATTTGATAGATATATAAAACTGAAATTAACAGTTAAATCATCTCATGCATTCATTCGTATAAGAGGCCTACGACACGCAGGGGATCTCTATATACGTATAGTAAAAGTAATGCCCACCTGATAGAAACTTCCTGTGGTACAGTAGCTCCTTGATTGATTATTAATCTCGCACTTGACCTTTATTACGAGAATATAAATAAGATACTGCTCGAGCAAAATCTTCAAATAATGAGAATACGAAATTAACGATGCATGATCCTCTTATGCACGAATTATTATTCTGAAATAATAATCAGGGAAATTCTATTGTCAATCCAGGCTATCGGATTTAAACAAAAGCTAAGTCTCGTCTCATGAAGCCAGATAATTAACTAAAATTAATCCGTTCTCATCAGGGTGTTCTAATCCGCCAATTAAATAAATCTCACTCGAGGTAATTGATAGTAGTAAATAACTAATTCAGTCTATTCGCTGTATAACCTCGTAAAATTGACCCCGGGCTAAAGAAAATAGGAACTATAGTAATACTATAAGTTCGAATAATTAGAAGGCCCAACATAAGGTAGCCTAATAATTAATATGAAAGGCCCAATTGAAATAATTCATTGGCTTAAGTAATTAAATAAATCTTGGCCTAATGCATAAATAATTGATTAATTAGCTGGGCTCAAATAAATAAAGTATGCAAGGCCCAGCTGCAATTAAATAAACCTCGGCCCAAAGAAATAAAATAACAAGGGTCTAATTGAATGTTTAAAAACAGTCCAATTAAAATAAGGTCTGCTGGGCTTCAGATGAAAGAATCGGCCCAAAGAGTTACATAATTCGGCCCGATTGAAATAAAATAACAAGGCCCAGCTTTGCCTCATGTTCGGTCCTCTCTCTCTCATTTTCAACATCAGTCGGCCCCCTTTCTTCTCAAAACAGTCGAGTCTTCTCGCCCCAAAACAGTCGGCCTCCCTCAACATCAGTCCAGGCTCCAGTCGCCGTCTCTGCTCCGACCGGCGTCGGCTGTCGCCGATCCTAGGTCCGGCGTGGCCGCACCCGCCTCTCTCTCTCATTTTCTCTCTTGCTGACAGTTCGTCCGAGGCGAGAAGGGCGAGCCCTAATTCCTCCCTGACATTGCAATCGCCGCTGCCCCCGCTTCCACTCCCGGCGAACAGCCGTGGTCTCGTTCGTCCTCCTGCGTCGGGCTCTTCTTCTCAATCCGGTGAAGGGCAGCAGAAGCCCTAATTTCCCCCTTTGATTTTGAACCGTCTCTCTCTCTGCTCGGTGCAGCGGCGTTCTGTAACCCGGCGATTTACAGTCGCCGTCCATCCGTCCTCTCTCTCCATCGTTCACAGATCGCCCGACGACAGCCGAAGAAGTGGACTGCCGCCGCTGCAACTGGAAGTCCGACGTGATTCGCCGCGCCGCTGCACCCGTAGCGGCGTCCGCTGGTCGTCAGGTCGCCGACTGCTGCTGTTTCGCCGGAGTCGCTGCCTGAAGTTGCTGCTGCTCGTCCGGTGGTCAGCGGTCATCTGCTCTGGTCTGCTTCGGATGCCGATGCGTCAATCCCGACACCGTCCTCTTTCCTCTCCGTAGTGTCCAAGAACGAGCCCTGAAATCGGGAAGGTCGCCGTCGTCTTTCTTGAGCTCGACTAAACAGGGCAGTCGCCCTCCGTCCGATTTCAAGTCTCTCACTCACACAGGTTTAAGGTGTTCTAAACGAAAATCCATTAGTTTGGTTTCTAGTGTTATTCCAGTTGGTGCAGCTCATAAATCATCTTGTTTCCTATTTGATTATGCAAGAGATTAAACTAAACATGTAGTTGTTTCTATATCATAGAAATTCTTACTGACTTCGTAATTGCTAAGCCCCTTATGCATATATATACTCATTATATACTTAGTATTCATTAACTGATCATGCTTGTTGGATGAAATGCTAATGGATTGAATAGGGGAGCTTAGTATATACCTGTGGATCCTTGTGTTTGGGTGGCTGCTGTGTGATTGAATCAGTGGATAGATACACTCTAAAGTTTGGCAGAAGAGCAATGAATGGAGTTCCTCCTTCACGTGGGTTATTAGTGCAGGGGAAATGAGAAGTGAAATGGAAGAGAGTTGCTGCTGATATGTTTATTTGAAGGAGTGCATTAATGGCTATACTTGAGTAGTCTACTAAAATGGCTGATTTTGTTCCCACACGCATGCCTTTCATTTTCTTTTCTTGATGTAGTAGGTAGGAAGTTTGGTTTGTTTTCTTGATGTAGTAGGTAGGAAATAGGGATGTAGTGAATAATAAGTTGTAAAGTTGTGATGTGATGAATAAAATAAATCATTCTCTGTTGGTAAATCTATATATGTTATTAATCTCGGGTCTTGCTAAAAATACAAAATACTCTAAAAATTCTCATATTTTGATTGCTGACTTCTCATCCATTAACATCGTGACTTGTAGAATAAATCTAAATTAAATCTGTAGATTTAATTCACTTCACAAGCTGAAATAAATCCACGACTCGAGTGATAAAGGTAAATACATAGAAATGATATTTCTATTGCAAGTAAAAAAAAATAACTTGACTTTACTAAGTCAGTTATAAATCTAAAATTATAAATTATTGACTGACTCAATAATTCGATTGCGATCATAACATGCAATTGCATTAAATTCAAATATCTAGGCTAACTTAACAGGAAGTTAATCACTGGATTAAAAAATAACTGAGGATGCAATAATTTAAATATCGCATTTACTAATCTTAATCATAAAATAAAATAGCGGCTACTACATACTACCCCCCTTAACAAAAATTTCGTCCCGAAATTTGCATATTATCGCACCATTTCTGATATCTTTCTAGCATCTTACCTTCAAGCTTTCATGTAATTTCTTCTTATCTATGGTGTCTCCATGGATTTTCACTAAAGTGATTAACTCGTTTCTAAGCGGTTGCTCTTAACGATCCAAGATGTCTTTTGGCTTTTCTTCATAGCTCAAATTTAGGCTAAGGATCATTTCGTTTTGGGTGGATCACGTCATTTGGATCCAAAACATACTTCTTGAGTTGGGATATGTGGAAAACATTGGACATTCTCATAACTTGGCGGTAACACCAATCTATAGGCTATTGGGCCTATTTTCTAAAATCTCATATGGTCGCACAAGTTGTGGTGTAATCTTTTCTTTTACGTCAATCCTAGTTATTCCCTTGGAGGGTAATACTTTTAGGAAGACTTTGCCTCCTACTTTAAAATCTAACTTAGTTCGGCGCGTATCAGCATACGATTTCTGTCTATCTTGTGCTTCTTTTATTCTTTATCTTAATATGACAAACTATCTCAATCATTTCGCCAGTCATATTTGGCCCTCAAATTATCCTTTCACCTATTTCATCTCAATAAAATGGTGATTTGCATTTTATTCCACATAATGCCGTATAAGACGCCATATCGACGTTTGCCTGATAACTATTGTTATAGGCAAACTCAATCAATGGTAACATTGATTCCTCACTCCCACCTCTATCTAGTTCTACTACTTTTAACACGTCTTCGAGAATCTGTATTATTATCTCAAACTGTCCATCTGTTTGTGGTTGGAAGATAGCACTGAAATTAAATCTTGTGCCTAATTCCTTATGCAAGTTCATCTACAGTCTGGGTGTTCGAATCGTTGTTTGAAGTAATTGACACGGGCACGCCGTGCAACGCATAATTTTTCAGACATATAATTGGGCTAGTTTGTCTGATCCGTATGCGATCAGTATTGGTTCAAAACGAGCGCATTTCGTGAGTCACTCCACTATTACCTCTCTTGCAATGTGCTCCCACCTGCACTCTGAAATCTTCAATGGCTGTAACTTTTCATACAGTGTTTGGTGCAAGGTCTTCACTTGTTGGCATGCTAGGAGTTTCTCAACAAGTGAAGCTATATCTTTCTTCATACCTTCCCACTAGAATTTATCTATTCAAGTCTTGGTATATTTTGTGCTTCCCTGGTGGCTAGTATATGATGTGTCATGAGCCTCGCTCATTATCTCATCTTTGAGTTTCTCATAGTGTGGGATACACAATCTTTCTTCAATCATTAACGCAGCATCCGACGTCTAGTGGTAGCGTCCAGGCTTGCCTATTCCTATTGATAATGTATTCTCTCCAAGGTCTCATCATTTCTTTGCGCTTCTATTTTTTTTTTTAAATAAAAATTGGGTGTTACTACCATCGTGACAATAATCCATTCTATTGATTCTGGTGGTCATCAACAACTTCTAAACTTTATTCTACAAAAAAAATAATCTTTCATGAGTTCCTCCTCTTGGGTGAGGAGAGATCCCAACTTAAATTGAGTTTTATAACTCAAGTTATCAGCTACAATATTAACTTCGCCCGGTTGGCAGTTAATACCACATTCCTAATCTTTAACTGGTTCTAATCATCTTTTCTGTTTCATGTTAAGATCCCTTCTAATGAGACATTATGTCCCAGAAATGTGACTTCATCGGGCCGAAAATCGCACTCGCTAATCTTGGCATAAAGGCATTTCATTCTCATCGTTTCTAAGATAATCCTCAGGTGTTCCTTAAGATCTTTCTTGTTCTTTGATTAGATCAAATCACCGCCTATGATAACTAAGGCAACTTGTCTAAGTGTGGATGAAATACTTGATTCCCGAGCTACATGAAAACGGTTAATGCATTGGTCAATCCGAATGGCATCACTGCGAACTTATAATGGCTATATCTGGTTCAGAAAGTCATTCTTAGGTATATCTTTTGATTGAATCTTTAGTTGATGGCATCCAAATCTCAAATCTATCTTTGAGAACACACTTGCTCATCTGAGCTGATCGAAAAGGTCATTTATCCACGACAAAGGATACTTGTTCTTGAGTGTCACCTTATTCAATTCTCTATAGTCTATTCACACTCTCAATGTGTCATTTCTCTTCTTTAAAAAAAAATGGGTGCACCCCGGTGAAATCACTGGGAAACATCTGGAAGTTCTCATATGATTGTCATATCTCTTATGCTTTTCTCGATTCCTAGTTCTCCGTGCAATTACACAAGGTAGTCTGGATATTCTTTCCTCATCATCCTCATTGCTTTAAGGGTGGAGATGATTGTCTCCCTCTTGTCCATGTTGATTCCATGGAAACGTGTCAGGTTTTTTTTTTTTTTTTTTTTTTTTTTTTTTTTTTTTTTTTTTACAAGGGTCGAAAAGAAATTTGTCTTATTTTGCAAAGGATGTTGGTTTGGTTCACAGCTAGTCAATCCCTTCCTAAGTCAACGTCTCTCATTGGTATAACATAAGAGTTGTTCACTACGACTTTGAGTGATTTTATGTTCAGCTCTAAATTCAAGCACATATGTGCTATTGTTGTTGGTGGTGTGGCTACTACTCTTGGTGTAGTTGGGGCAAAGCTTGGATTGCTTGCAAATGCGAAGCCTAAATAGGCGAGTTTAGCGTGAGACCCGTCCTTTGTTGCTTCTTCGGGCAACGGTTTGCATAATGCCCCTTCCAGCTGCTGTGCAACAACAACCATCATTACTAGTTTTTTTTTTTTTTTTTTTTTTTTTTTTTTTTTTTTTTTTGCAGAGTCTCCCATGGTTTTTGTTTTGGGCGGGGCAGGATCCTCTGCTGGTTATCCCCTACTTGTTTAGGAGTACCCTGGCTTGCGTAACCTTGTTGCTGGGATGATTGTTTCTGCCATGGCGTCTTCTTCGTTTTATAATTGTTACTGCTATTCCATTTTATTCTTCCTCAAAAGTTCTGAGTTTGTGCATGTTGAGGTGTTGGCATACGCATCGTTACTGATCTTTCTCTCGACATTGCTGCTTGAATGTCTATCGTTCTGCTATACGATTCTATGTAAATAAATCCCTCTGGCTTGCCTAAGCCTTCCTGATCTCGTGCCTTAGATTAACACATAATTCTCAGTCATTTTCTCATTTGTATCCATTTGTTCTGGCGCATATCTCGACATGTCGCAGAACATTCTACCATACTGAGTTAACGTCATATTTTCCTTCTTTATATTGAAGTATTCCATTTCTTTCTTTTCGCGATAGTTCTAGGTACATATACGTATCATATAATCTCGTCTTAAAATGTTCATGCGTAGAATTTTCTAATTGTTCGACTATCATTGTTTTCCTTTGTGCTTCCCACCAGAGATCTGCTGAAAGGACACGCAAGTAAAACGTTCCTGGTTTGGGTAGCGCAAGAAATTAAAGATGCACTCAATAGCTCATACTCAAATCTCAGCCTCCGCGGAACCTCCCATCCCACTGAAGACAGATAGGTTTTAACATAGAAATTGTTTGTCTATTCCACATTCTGGTTGTATGGATGGTGGGGTTATGTTTTGTTCTGGCCCTGGTACTGGGCCATTTTCATCATCCCATGGAATTCTTAATCCTCTACTTGGACGCCCTTATTGGGTGGAATACGGATGAGTTGACATATAGTCATTAATGCATTGTAAACATACAAATGCATATCATCACTTCTGTAAACCGTTTCTTGATACTCAAATCTTGCTCGCACTTTTTCACATGCAAGCATATAAGTAACACGTGGCGGAAGTAACTTTCCATAAAAGACCGATAAGTTCGCTAAATAGACATAGAAAATTTGCATCAATGAGGACTGTTTCCTTAACATTGAATCTAGATCTACTGATCTATCCAAGTACTATACACGATGAACTGACTCTCTATCAAGCCATCACAAGATAACTTGCTCACGGAACACTTTGTGGACCATCGTTTCTGTACTAATACTAGTTAAAATAACTAAGCCAACATAGGGGTATACAAAATCATCAGAACAATCTTTTCCGGAATACACAACAACGTTCTACCAATATCCATAAGAGATGGTCTAGTTACATCACGTGCTTGACCCTTGGGTCAAAGCATAAGTATCTGACTGATTTAATATGGTGGATAACCCTTTTATCTTTAGGTCAAATAAAATCTACTAACAACTACTAAGTCACAAAGGTTAAATCATAAATGACAATTAGACAAAGTGTTTAAGCAAATTGCCAAACAACTAAAAAGGAATAACCATAGGATACAAATGAATTGACTAAAAGGTCGAAACGAAATGACCTAATAGTCTGAAGTTGTTTGGTTTTTCAAATGAAAGTTTAAATATAAAGGTTTAGAAACCCATATATGACGACTACTGAGATTTTAGTCATGTGGACTGGCCAGGCCCAACACAATTACTTCTCAGTCACACGGAATACTTTTCCGAACATGGTGACTCTCTGTTCATTGGCTGCAAAAGATACTTCTGGTCTAAAGTCTCCACTTTCTTCTTAATATTCAAAATCTATCCTTGAGAATGTTTGGGAGATTCTCAAGCTTGAAGTCTGATTTCTAAAACCGATATCCTTCCTCAAAATCTTCTATATGCGAAGTAAGATTTCTCAACTGTAATCAAGCTTACTCAACAATCTTCCTCTAAATGATCTTAATGCAGTACTTTTATACTTGCATTCATTCTCAAATGCTTGTTTCCAACCATGTAATTTGAAGCACTCTCTCGTGCCCTTGTGAAACACCTTTAACAAGGAAATAGATTTTTGCTTCTCTTAGCATCTTTACAAAGTATGTGTCACCGCACATAATATTAAGTCATGGAATGACCTTAGTCAACGCTTTCATTCTGGTTACTAAACTAAATGTCTAATCCAAGACGTTCTAACTGGGGCAATGTCTCTAATAGGCTAAGGTATGTATACCTAATAGTATAAAGTCGTTGTCGATACTTTGGCTCTTGTTGAACTCTGAATCATCTTACACAATGCGTAATTTTTTTTTTTTAATCATAATGGTTGATAATTGTTAATTACCTATGCCACAACTCATCTTTTCGATTCGTAGCAGGTGATCGTAATCAATAGGAATTCTCCATGGTGTTCCCGTCTAATGCAATAGGTAATTGTTATAAGAAGCTTCTGAATATCTGAAACTATAAGCTGACAATTCAAATCGTATTACTATAACATCATTATACAAAGCATTTTGACCCCTCGTAAGTCTAACTCTGAAGTTCATACGTGAATTATGAAGGTTATCCTCAAGCCATAGCTAGTGATAATCGAGGCTAGAAGCGAGTCTCAGCTTATTAGGGATTAGCTAATTGATTACATAAGTCGCACTCATCGCTATAAGCAATATCATACTTAAACTATCATCGAATAAGATAATAGTCGATTAGGTGCTCCGTCTCACGTGAACAACCTGAATGAAGAACTATGTCTGCGTCAATGATTCGTGCGTGGCACTCCGCTTGCACTATTTTCATTGGATTCTCTTCCTCTTTCTTAGTTCTTCACCATGGCTATAGTGAAATATAATTGAGTTTCTAGCTTCTATTGTTCTTCTCGTAACAGTGATCATGCATTCTTAACGCATCTAAGTTCATTGAGTTATCTAATCAATCAATAAAGCATAAAACTTGAATGTAAGCATCAGTACATTCATATAGAACGTGAACTTCTCAATGTTTTAAAATCATTACCACCTTCTTTCTTGCTGAGCATGACGATGTGATGAAGTGATGAGCTTTGGTTGACTGACTCATATATACTAGTGATCATACTAGAAAAATTGGTTCACTCTAGGGTTCAGAGCAAATAAACCCGCTCTGATACCATTCTGTCACGACCGGCCCTAATTAAGGATAATTAAGCCGGGAAAACCGTGACTAATGGAGGGAGATTAGAAGCGGGGTAGAAAGGGGGATAATCAAACAAGGAAGGATCGCATTTCATCATTGTTAACAAAAGGGATATAATATAACGGAGGTTTAGTCGTATAGACTCAAATAACTAGTAAGTTCGGATAACTCCGACTTAGCCAAAATAACATAAAACTTCTGAGTACGCAGCGGAATAAGGTTCTGATTACATGTATGAAGACATGTATCCCTAGAGTTCATTAATACATAATAAGACAAAAGAGTCCCGCTCGTCACTTCATCACCATCGGCAGCTACTCAACCTGCACATTTAGAAATATATGCAGGGCTGAGTACAAAAGTACTCAGTGGGCACGTATGCCTAAGTATAAAAATACATACTTCAAAACTGTAAATTGTCATGCCATCATAAACAGTACAGCAAGGGAGTTTTTCGCTAAAAAGGCCCAAGCTTACTAAGTTCATTTGTGATTCTTAAAGTTCGTCTGCAGACTAAGTTCTCTTGTAATCTATCATATCTGGAACTTTGTGCCGGAGAGGTGGCCACCTCTCACGGTCACTTGACCGGCCAACCCGCTAGATGACTCACGGTCACTGGTGTACACTAGCCCTGGCAGGATAGCTATCAACTGCTCAGGACTCGAATTCGATTGCATCATTGGCAAAGCCAAAGCAGATAGATATCATACTAAAATTTAAACATTTTATGGCAAGACAATACTTGAAATAACTTTAACTCAAATATTTTGTAACGAAATAACTTGCTCAAATGTAACATTAAACTCATTTGATAGATATATAAAACTGAAATTAACAGTTAAATCATCTCATGCATTCATTCGTATAAGAGGCCTACGACACGCAGGGGATCTCTATATACGTATAGTAAAAGTAATGCCCACCTGATAGAAACTTCCTGTGGTACAGTAGCTCCTTGATTGATTATTAATCTCGCACTTGACCTTTATTACGAGAATATAAATAAGATACTGCTCGAGCAAAATCTTCAAATAATGAGAATACGAAATTAACGATGCATGATCCTCTTATGCACGAATTATTATTCTGAAATAATAATCAGGGAAATTCTATTGTCAATCCAGGCTATCGGATTTAAACAAAAGCTAAGTCTCGTCTCATGAAGCCAGATAATTAACTAAAATTAATCCGTTCTCATCAGGGTGTTCTAATCCGCCAATTAAATAAATCTCACTCGAGGTAATTGATAGTAGTAAATAACTAATTCAGTCTATTCGCTGTATAACCTCGTAAAATTGACCCCGGGCTAAAGAAAATAGGAACTATAGTAATACTATAAGTTCGAATAATTAGAAGGCCCAACATAAGGTAGCCTAATAATTAATATGAAAGGCCCAATTGAAATAATTCATTGGCTTAAGTAATTAAATAAATCTTGGCCTAATGCATAAATAATTGATTAATTAGCTGGGCTCAAATAAATAAAGTATGCAAGGCCCAGCTGCAATTAAATAAACCTCGGCCCAAAGAAATAAAATAACAAGGGTCTAATTGAATGTTTAAAAACAGTCCAATTAAAATAAGGTCTGCTGGGCTTCAGATGAAAGAATCGGCCCAAAGAGTTACATAATTCGGCCCGATTGAAATAAAATAACAAGGCCCAGCTTTGCCTCATGTTCGGTCCTCTCTCTCTCATTTTCAACATCAGTCGGCCCCCTTTCTTCTCAAAACAGTCGAGTCTTCTCGCCCCAAAACAGTCGGCCTCCCTCAACATCAGTCCAGGCTCCAGTCGCCGTCTCTGCTCCGACCGGCGTCGGCTGTCGCCGATCCTAGGTCCGGCGTGGCCGCACCCGCCTCTCTCTCTCATTTTCTCTCTTGCTGACAGTTCGTCCGAGGCGAGAAGGGCGAGCCCTAATTCCTCCCTGACATTGCAATCGCCGCTGCCGCCGCTTCCACTCCCGGCGAACAGCCGTGGTCTCGTTCGTCCTCCTGCGTCGGGCTCTTCTTCTCAATCCGGTGAAGGGCAGCAGAAGCCCTAATTTCCCCCTTTGATTTTGAACCGTCTCTCTCTCTGCTCGGTGCAGCGGCGTTCTGTAACCCGGCGATTTACAGTCGCCGTCCATCCGTCCTCTCTCTCCATCGTTCACAGATCGCCCGACGACAGCCGAAGAAGTGGACTGCCGCCGCTGCAACTGGAAGTCCGACGTGATTCGCCGCGCCGCTGCACCCGTAGCGGCGTCCGCTGGTCGTCAGGTCGCCGACTGCTGCTGTTTCGCCGGAGTCGCTGCCTGAAGTTGCTGCTGCTCGTCCGGTGGTCAGCGGTCATCTGCTCTGGTCTGCTTCGGATGCCGATGCGTCAATCCCGACACCGTCCTCTTTCCTCTCCGTAGTGTCCAAGAACGAGCCCTGAAATCGGGAAGGTCGCCGTCGTCTTCCTTGAGCTCGACTAAACAGGGCAGTCGCCCTTCGTCCGATTTCAAGTCTCTCACTCACACAGGTTTAAGGTGTTCTAAACGAAAATCCATTAGTTTGGTTTCTAGTGTTATTCCAGTTGGTGCAGCTCATAAATCATCTTGTTTCCTATTTGATTATGCAAGAGATTAAACTAAACATGTAGTTGTTTCTATATCATAGAAATTCTTACTGACTTCGTGATTGCTAAGCCCCTTATGCATATATATACTCATTATATACTTAGTATTCATTAACTGATCATGCTTGTTGGATGAAATGCTAATGGATTGAATAGGGGAGCTTAGTATATACCTGTGGATCCTTGTGTTTGGGTGGCTGCTGTGTGATTGAATCAGTGGATAGATACACTCTAAAGTTTGGCAGAAGAGCAATGAATGGAGTTCCTCCTTCACGTGGGTTATTAGTGCAGGGGAAATGAGAAGTGAAATGGAAGAGAGTTGCTGCTGATATGTTTATTTGAAGGAGTGCATTAATGGCTATACTTGAGTAGTCTACTAAAATGGCTGATTTTGTTCCCACACGCATGCCTTTCATTTTCTTTTCTTGATGTAGTAGGTAGGAAGTTTGGTTTGTTTTCTTGATGTAGTAGGTAGGAAATAGGGATGTAGTGAATAATAAGTTGTAAAGTTGTGATGTGATGAATAAAATAAATCATTCTCTGTTGGTAAATCTATATATGTTATTAATCTCGGGTCTTGCTAAAAATACAAAATACTCTAAAAATTCTCATATTTTGATTGCTGACTTCTCATCCATTAACATCGTGACTTGTAGAATAAATCTAAATTAAATCTGTAGATTTAATTCACTTCACAAGCTGAAATAAATCCACGACTCGAGTGATAAAGGTAAATACATAGAAATGATATTTCTATTGCAAGTAAAAAAAAATAACTTGACTTTACTAAGTCAGTTATAAATCTAAAATTATAAATTATTGACTGACTCAATAATTCGATTGCGATCATAACATGCAATTGCATTAAATTCAAATATCTAGGCTAACTTAACAGGAAGTTAATCACTGGATTAAAAAATAACTGAGGATGCAATAATTTAAATATCGCATTTACTAATCTTAATCATAAAATAAAATAGCGGCTACTACAATTAACCTTCAAAAATATATATTGGGCATGAAAAAAAAATTGTAATATATGAAGAAGCATTCTCATAAAAGAATCATGTAATCATACGTGCACATATAGTTGCTACGGGAAACTGGACTACTGATCTTTAATTATATGTAATATATAGAAGAGTTACTTATAGTTTATGACATTAATATAGCGTTTGTTCGATTTATGATCACAATTCTCCTTTAATTTTGAAATAGTTTGACTTCTAATCATCATTTTGTTTGGAACTTAAAATATTACTAGTATACCTCCCGCGCTATGCGCGGTAATTGTGATTCGTGTAAGTTGTGGATATATTTTATAATTATTAATATAAACTAATAAAATTATAATTTAATATCAAATTTATTATTTGCAAATTAATCTAATATTTTCATATAATCAATATAATTTATAGAAAAATATAACATGTACATATAGATATTGTATTACTTATATAAGGAGTTGTTATAAGTAACATATCCAAATTTATAACTACTTTCATATAGAAAATTATAATTGATAGTCAAATCAAGTAATATATATATATATATATATATATATATATATATAGGGTGCGGTTATAGTGAGAACCATAATTATCGTGAGAACATAAGAACCATTAAAATTAATGTATCTGCTATATAAATTAATACATTCATTGTTAAATTTAATGCATCCGAAAAAAATAAATTTTTTTGCTGCCTTCAGGATTCGAACCCAGGATCTGCATTCATCCACCAAGATGATGCATCCACCGTAGATCTTGATGATCGAATGGCTTAAAATGGTTCTCCGTTCTAATTTTAATTAGTGGTTCTTATTTGAACCTCTCCCTATATATATATGTATGTATGTATGTATGTATGTATGTATGTATGTATGGTTAGATTATATTGATATTGCTATTTATCGTGAGACGTGAGAATAATGAATAAGTCAATATATATAGTGTTGAATAACAATATTCAAAAAATTGATAAATTTTTTGCTTCCTCCAAACTTCGAACCAAGGTAAAATTTTGCACCCTCCAGGTAAATATTAGCCATAGATACATTAAATCAATACCTACAAATCAACCTAAGATCTCACCATATATGAGGGATCACATTATATATATAATAAAATAAAAAGTCATTTCATTTAAATAATATATCGAAAATTTAAGCTATTATAACATATTCAAATTAAATCCAATTTTTAAGTACGCACTCTACATCTTTTTAAAAAATAAATACAAATAATAATAAAAAAATTATAAATAAAATAATAAGATTAAAAAACTTAAAATGTGGTCCAACGATAACTTGCTCAAATATATCACTGCTCAAAATATAAATAAAGAATTGGCCCAATTAACAGTTAAAAATTATAGTGTGAAAATCAAACATAGACCTATTATACAAATTGTGGTTTAATTTTTTAAAAATATAAGTTGAAAATTGTTCATTATCTTCAAAATATTTATGAAATTTGAAAAAAAAATAGAATTTTTAACAAAAAAAACCACTTTTTTTAATGTAGAGTAAGAAAATAACAATGGACACATGTTATGTACGGTGATTATTTTATGGTTACTAATTTAATCTAATAAAGTTAAATTTAAATGGTGAGGAACATTTCATAAAAGAATTTATTGAGTTAAAAATCATCTCTGTTATTCATGATAGAAATTTGTAATAATTAGAATATTACAAATTTATTAACAATAATGTGGGAAGGTAGAAAATGCTGACATCTACAACACATTTAAAAACGATAAAAAAATTAACTGTCATTCATAGTTTTCAAACATGGATTATGCATACTCTTGTGTAACGTATTAAAATGGTCCCAAAAAAATGTGTACTCTTATGAGATGGAAAGAGTATCATTTTACAATAATTACATAATAGTCTATTAATAATTTTTAATATAAAATATAGTTTTACATGATTTGAAAAACTAAAATATAAGAATTAACAAAAAAAAATAGGAATCCGATTTCTCGTTTTAAGGAAAAACAATTACTTCAAAATATAAGTTGTTTAATATGTTAAACTTTAATTTTATCATAATTTGTTCATTTAATAATATCATAATATCATAATTTGTTCATTTTCAATTTATTTTTTACATATTATATATTAAATTAAAGATTTTTTAAGTATCTTTCATTCAAGATATATATTACATACTTTTTTTTTGAAACATAACTACATAAAAATGATAAAATTGTTCTCTATCTAAAAAAAAAAAAAAATCTACCAAATATTGCACAAAATAGTTACAATTTGGCGGTTATAAAGATGATGACAGTTTATTTTTTTATTGTTGCCAACGTTTTTAATATGAGAATAGATGATGTATTTTTTTTCCAATTCCAATTATGTCCTTCAAATTGAAAGAAATTACATTTACTTTGCTCTTTATATATATAAAGATATTTCATTTTTTTGTATCACTATTTAGAACTTAATACTCCCTCCGTCTTATAAAAGTATGTATAATTTTTTTTGCCTCCGTCCCATAAAAACATGCATACCCCATTTATAGTAATAATTCTTCCACTAAACATCATAATCAATGTGAGACATTTTCTCCACTCACACTATACTTTACAGAATTTTTTAAAACTCGTGCCGTCCCAAACTATGCATATTTTATGGGACGGAAGGAGTATATCATAACTGACTCTTGATATCATCTCATTCGGAGTATTATATTTTCCTGTTATATATAACAATATCTTTGTAAGAATATATTTCTCTCAACTTTAAAGGTTAAATTTTATTTCTAAAAAAAAATTATTTATTTGATAAACTTAATTATTAACCAAATTAAATATTTTATTTATTTAACAAATTGAATAATTTGGTACTTAAAATTATTGTCGGATAAGGAAATACACTATAATTACAAATATTTATTTAGGTGTTTCAATTGGTACTTAAAAAATTGGATATATTGTTCTAGAGACCCCTTTGTCTTTCTTTTTCCACTGGCCTCGCCATTTTTGGCCGTGAAAAAAGATCATCCTGTGGACCTTCCATTAGGTTCTGTAACCTACAACTTTGGAAGGGAAGGGCCAATCCAAACGTTTGAATTTTGAGCCATTTTTCTGCAGAGTATTATTTGGTCTGTTGTGAATCTCTGTATTAGATTTCAGCATTTTTGATAAAGTCTAAGTCCATTGTTCCAATTTATGTTCTAAGACTACCGAATTGGAACCCTGGATGAGCACTGATTTTCAAGCATTGATATCTCCTGAATCATAAATATTTTGGGGTTGATTCCAGCTGGAGAAGTGTTCTACAGTCTCCCTAGTATCTGGATTGACCTTTGTGGTCCTCATTTGATTTTCGAAATGGGAGATATGAATTTTAGAAGTAGTGCACTCACCAGGTCCTATTCTGAAAAATCTGAAATTTTCAGATTTTTATTAATAAATGTCTATCTTTATGAGGTCATATCTTGATCGTTTGAGCTCCAATTTACTTGATTCAAATTGAATAATGATTCTTACAAGGTTTAGTTTTCAGAATGTCATCTAGAGCCTCCATTGAAGCTCCGATGCAAAATTGATGTTTGTTTGAAAATAGCCCCTTAAGAGCTCAAAAGTCAAAATATTTTCATAATATGGAAAGTCGTTTTTCAAAGATTTTTCACTTGAGTTAAGTGTATATGCATGAAGAGTTAAAAACCTGTTTTATGCAAAGTTTTAAAGAGCATGAGTGGTGGACGTCGTTTGCCACCAAATAATTCTTGCAATCTTACCAAGAATTAAATGAGTATAGCAATAAACAAGGTCGAACCACAGAGAACGAGTAAATACACTGAATTTTCTAAAGATCGAGTTTGGTATAGTCACCACGCCTTAAATTTGAGAGATTGATTATAAACTAAGAAAAACAAACTAAAATAGCAAATACGAGATAAATCAAGAATAAAACGGACCGGTTCAAATAAATCCACACTAGTCATTGCTCTGATTATCGATTCAAAGATGAATTAATTCTCATGTACCAACCAGTTATAGGATACCGTGAATATTGCAGACATACCCAATTTCCACTTACTTTATCGATAGTTAGTTGTAGATGTGACCTAACTATTTCCCTTATTAAAACATAACCTAGTTGGAAACACCAAATTTAGATTCAATGTTTCAATAACATTAAAATAATGAAACTCAATTTAGACAAATTATCCAAAAAACACAAGTAATAATTCATCCACCAATTTATTCCTTAGTATCGATAGATAATTTCATCATTAATTAGCTCGATTTCAACAA